>NC_133787.1:4204196-4269849 GCF_003597395.2 Chelonoidis abingdonii | reverse complement strand
TGTTGACTCATATCCAGCTTCTTGTCCACTGTAACCCCTAAGTCCTTTACTGCAGAACTGCTTCCTAGCCATTTGGACCCTAGTCTGTAACAGTGAATGGGATTCTTCCATCCATTTTGGGCTGTATAAGTAGGGGAATTGCCAGCAGATTGAGGGACGTGTACTGGATGGGGTACCCCACATGTTGTGATAGGCATATGCAGGGCCCATGGATCTTGAAAGGTGTATTGTGAGGTGTTGATCATTGTAGCAGTGATGATTTGTCTGCAGGTTTTGCAGCCGTTGTTCTGGGAGCATCTGGTGCTGCTTTGAGTTGATGTGTTCTGGTCTGTGGGGAGCTTGCTTCTGATGATGAGCTTGGAGGGTTGGTGTTGTTTGAAGGCCAAAAGCATGAATTTAGGATTCTTCCTTTCAGGATGGGATCCCCATCAAGGATGGGTTATAGTTGTTTGATAATATCCTGTATAGGTTCCAGTGTGTGGTGGTGGTTGACAACTAGGGGTGTGTGGTTGGAAGGGGTTTTATTTCTGTACCGAAGCAGGTTCTTTCAAGGTATTCAGATGGCCTGTTCCAGGATGCAATCTACTTCTCTGGTGGAGCATCCTTGTTTGATGAAGGTGTTTTTAAGTGTGTTAGGGTATATATCCCAGACTTTCTCCTTGGAGCATATTCTGTAGTATCTTAGCAACTGTCTGTAGATAAGATTTCTTGGTGTATTTGGGAATCCATGAAGGTAAGTGTGGTGATCTGTGAGTTTCTTGTATATAATTGTCTGTAGGGTTCCATTGTTGAAGCTGGTGGGGGTGTCCAGGAAGTCGATGCTGGTGTGGGAATGTTTCAGAGAGAGTTTAATGAACTGGTGGTGATTGTTGGAATTATGATGGAAATCTATGAGTGAGTTTAAGCCATCTGTCCAGAGGATGAAAATATCATCAGTGTGTCTCAGGTATATCATTGGGTTCATGGTGCATTTGTCCAGAAATTCTTTCTCAAGAAGAACCCAAGAAGAGGTTGATATATTGGGGAGCCATCCTAGTACTCATGGCTGTTCCCCTGGTTTTGACAAAGTGTTTGTTGAATGTAAAATTTTTATGGGTTAGGATAAAATAGATGAGTTCAGCCATGTATCTGGGGTGCTATTTGGGGGATGTCCATTGTCCTGTAAACGTTTGAGGCAGGCAGCGATGCTGTCATTTTGAGGGATGCTGGTGTTTAGGGAAGTCGCAATCATAGCGGCGAGGATAGCATTCTGAGGAGGCTCTTAATGTTGTGGAGTTTGTGGAGGAAGTCATTTGTGTCTTGGAGGAAGCTGGTCTTTTGTGTGGTGAGTGGTCAAGACGATTTCTGTGAGTTCTGATATGCCTTCAGTAAGAGTGCTGTGGCAAGATATGATGTGTCTGCCTGGGTTCCCTTGTTTGTGTTTCTGCTGCTGCAATACAAGTAATGAATAAGAACTCCTTACTTGGTATGGGGAGTGATTGCTGCTGGCTGACAGATCACGCTGCACACAAGTTACCTCTCCTACTGTTTCCAGTAGCATAGTCGCTGTTAAAGACTAACCGTGCATTAGGGGCTTTCTTACAACGATTTCTGTGTAGTTTAAGTAAATATGCTCGGCTCCCAGAAGAATGAATGGTGCATTTAGGAGCTAGAGGGAGATGTGTTTGCCTTGTGTGTGAAACAGCACCTTAACAGTGCTGCTTTTGTATGCAGAGCACTAAGTTTGGGGGTTGTTTTTTCTTATCTCTTTGGGGAAAGATATTAAGAGCAGAAGGCTCCACTGCTGGCAGCAACCTTAAATCTGCTATTTTTTCTCAGTGAGTGTTCTAGCAGCTGATGGTTGTGACCTGCTGTAGTTAAGGTTGTATAACAGTTTCCAGCCTAGCCTCGTGTTTCGATTGATTGTAACTTTCTGAAACTTTCACTTCATGGGCTGAAATTTTCTAGGCTTCGTGTCTACCACACGTGGTGATTGAGTATATAAGCTTGAGCAAATAACATTCAATCATTTGAATGAGAGGAGACTGAGGTAAAAATGTGCTGTGTACATGTACGCACACACACACTCTTAAATTTCTGTGTGCCTTAGTGCTGAGATGGCTGGGGATCAAGGACTGATGATTGATATGCAAATAGCCCTCCCTCAAAGAGAGGTTAAGTGTTCCTGTGAGAACTGATTGCAGATTGGCCAAGTTATGAGGATTTGAAAATGCATACTTTGTATCTGAAATACAATTAATTCCTCTTTCAGAGCAGTGTTCGGAAGATAAGTGATTGCATTGCGCACATGTAATTACAAACTATTGTCCCTGGAATCATCCAGAACCTGTAAAGACTAATTTCCACAAGGTTCAGGGCCATCTAGGTTCTAGTGAAAGAAGGGCAACAGTGGCTTCTGAGTTCTTCCCCCACACTATCTCTTAGTCCAGGAGGTCTGGGATCCAGGAGGTCCTGAGATCTGTTCTTCCAGCTTATGAACTGCAATACTGGATCAGACCATCTAGTCTGGCATCCTATCTCAAACAATGGCCAGTTCCAGGTACTTCAGAGGAAGAAGGTGGAAGAAACTCTATAACAACAGACAATTATGTAATCTGCACATAAGAGACATTTCTTCCCAACTCAGAGCAGTTAGTGCATGGTCTGTAGGCTGAAGCAGGGTGGGTTTGATCCCTAAATATTATTAAATCTGTCTGCTCTAACTGTGGATGTTTTTGTTATACATATCTCATCCTCTTTGAATCTCCTGCCAACAAAGAGCAACTGCACTGTGCATCTTTTAGCAGCATGGCTGTGTCGCTGAAAGGTGCGTAGTGTAGATATAGCCTAAACCACTGGTCCCCAACCTTTTTCATCTGGCGGGCACCAGACGATGAGCCACGGAGGACCGTGGCAGTGGACGAGCATCCATCGAAATGCTGCCAACAAGCGGCGTCATCCAGAGGCATCACTGCCGAAGTGCCGCTGAAATTCGGTGGCATTTCGGCAGATGTTCGTCCGCCGGCCAGTACGTGAGCGCACTTAGACGCCCTGGCAGGTGCCATGGCACCCACAGACACTGTGTTGGGGACCTGTGACCTAAACTAATAAGCTCTAGTCTTTTCTATCTTCCTTATACAGGCAACTTTTCAACCTCTCATCATTTCCACCACTCCTATTTCTGCTATAGCTTTGTAACAGGGAGACCAGAGTGAGCACAGTATCCCAAGGGAGGAAGTGTTGATTATGACACATCACTGTGAGATCTTCAGTTTTATTTTCTCTCATTCTTCCTGCATCTAAATGTTTTGTTTGCTTCTTTTGACTGATGCTGCAGATTGAGCTGTTTGCAGTGACACACAAGTCTTTTTTCTGGATGATTACCATTAATTTACAACCCAGTAAAGTATATGAATAATTCAGATTATTCCATCCAATGGGCATAACTTTTCATTGTAAGACTGAATTTTAAGTGTTCAATTCAATCTGAATTTTCTAGTCTTGACTGACCTATATATCTTTATCTGAAACTTTAGCCATCTCATTGCTCTCCCATTATTCCAGATAATAAATATTAAACACCTGTTCTAGTACAGAACCTTGAGATATCCTAGTGATCACTTTCAGTATTGAAAATTGACCATCTGTTCCTACTCCTGAGAATCTTCCTCACTCAGCCAAGTTCTTAAGCATGAGTAGTTGCCTCTCACCTCGTGACTATGTAATTTGCTTCTTTGTCAATTTTTTTTTATATCTTGTAAACTGGTTCTTTATCCACACAACAAAAGTAAAAATAGTTCAGACACAGACTGTCATTTGCAGCTGAAGCTGTGCCATCTCTGCCATGTGTTATTTATGTGGTTTTATAATTCACTTTACATGTAGTTTTAACCAGTTTTCCTTGCACTGAATTAAAGCTTCTAAGCCTATAATTCATAGGATCTCCTCCAGTACTATTTTTCAAGATATGTATAATGTTTGTTCCCCTGCAGTCTTCTGGTATATGCTGCTGGTTTTTAGGATGTTGCATAATTTTGATAGTACCTCAGAAGCTCATTCCGCTTTCCTGGATGAATACCGTCTGGTCCTGGTGACTTGCTGCTCTGTAATTTTTGTTTCAGAACCTCCTCTTTTGATAACTTAATATTTATTACTTAAAAAGAATAGGTAACTCCCCAACATACAAAACTACTCAAGATAGTTAAGTCCCAGGCAGACTGCGAAGAGGTACGAAAGGATTTCTCAAAATTAGGTGATTGGGCAACAGAATGGCAGATGAAATTCAATGTTGATAAATGCAAAGTAATGCACATTGGAAAACATAATCCCAACTCTACATATAAAATAATGGGGTCTGAATTAGCTGTTACCAGTCAGGAAAGAGATATTTGGATTATAGATAGTTCTCTGAAAATATCCACTCAATATGCAGCAGCAGTCAAAAAAGTGAATAGAATGTTGGACATCGTTAAGAAAGGGATAGATAATAAAACAGAAATTATCATATTGCCTCTGTGTAAATCCATGGCACGCACATCTTGAATACAGTGTGCAGATGTAGTTGCCCCATCTCAAAAAAAATATATTAGAATTGGAAAAGGTTCAGAAAAGGGCAACAAAAATGATTAGGGGTATAGAACAGCTTCCGTTTGAGGAGAGATTAATAAGATTGGGACTTTTCATCTTGGAAAAGAGACTACTAAGGGGGGATATGACTGAGGTCTATAAAATCATGACTGGTGTAGAGAAAGTAAATAAGGAAGTGTTATTTTACTTCTTCTCATAACACAAGAACTAGGCATCACTAAATGAATTAATAGCAGGTTTAAAACAAATGAAGTATTTCTTCACACAACACAAGTCCACCTGTGGAACTCTTTGCCAGAGGATGTTGTGAAGGCCAAGACTATAACAGGGTCAAAAAAGAACTAGATACATTCATGGAGGATAAGTCCATCAATGGCTGTGAGCCAGAATGGGCAGGGATAGTGTCCCTAGCCTTTGTTTGCCAGAGTCTGGGAATGAGCGACACGGACAGAACAAGTTATCATCAATGATCACTTGATGATAACTTGTTCTGTTCTTTCCCTCTGAAGCACCCAGCATCGGTGACTGTTGGAAGATAGGATGCTGGGCTAGATGGACCTTTGGTCTGACCCAGTATCGCCGTTCTTATGTTCTTAACGTCATCTATGGTGAAGACTGATGCAAATAAATCCTTTAGCTTGTCTGCAATGTTCCTACCCCCTTAATTGCTTTCTTTACCTCTGGTGGTCAACAGGACTTCTTGCTTCTAATACACTTCAAGAATTTCTTGTTCTTATGTCGCTGGGTGTTTGCTCTTCAAATTCCCTATTATTCCTCTGACTTTCCATTTTAGCTGTTATAGTTTATGTTCTCTTTGTCCATTGCTTCCCTTGGGCTGGATATCCACAGTTAGAAGGTAACCTGTTTGGCTCAGATAACCTCTCCAACCGTACCAATTAAACATGTCGTTTATTCTTCTCTTGCCTCCTTTTCAGTGAGAGCTCCGCATGCCTCTTGTGGTTATGGTCGTAGAATTCGTTTACTTGCTCAAACCGTGGTTTTTTATTCCTTCCTTTTGGCTTAAAAAGGAGAACCACAGCTAGTCAATCAGATCATACATTCCATCTTCCTAAAGTTTTACAATCCCTTCCCTGACGATGTTGATTTTACTGATAGTTAAATAATATAATTGCCACTTCAAGAAATATGCAGTCTCATAGACTCATATGTCAGAAGGGACCAACATGATCATCTAGTCTGACCTCCTGCACAAAGCAGGCCACAGAACCCTACCCATCCACTTCTATAAAAACCCCTAACCTATGTCCGAGTTATTGAAGTCTTCAAATTGTGTGTTCTTAGGACTAATGGAAGAATAGCCTCTCCTCTTCTGGTGTAAAACTAGCTGTTCCAAGAAGCAATGATTTGTAATGGTGAGCGGTTGCTTCTTTAATTCTTGTTCCATTGTGACGGACGTGACACGTATGCAGAACTGAAGTCACCCGTTATCGCTGCATTGTTGGAGATGGTTGCCTCTCTGGTCTCCTACAACTTTATGCTTTCCTTTTTCCTCATCAAGAGGCCACTAGTATATGTGTACATCTCTACCCCTATTTAACACGACCCGATATAACATGAATTCGGATACAACATGGTAAAGCAGTGCTCGGGGAGGGGGCTGCGCTCTCTGGTGGATTAAAGCAAGTTCGATATAATACGGTTTCGCCTATAACGCAGTAAGATTTTTTTGGCTCCCAGGGACAGCGTTATATCAGGGTAGAGGTGTATTGTTAGGACTTGCGGTTGGTAGGTCCTGTCAGTTCAAAACATTTATTTTTCATTCTGTGAAATCTGCTAGGTGCTACTCTGCACCACTGACCTGACCTGCCCTTCCTGTATAGTTTAGGGTTCCACTGGCTGGTCTTAATCATTGTCTGCAGTTCAAACTTCTTCCCTGGGAGGTTGGCAAAATACGCTGCTTACGCTTTTCAGATGAAGTAGTAACTGAGGCACAAAAAGGTTAAGACCAACACTTTAAAAAATGGCCACTGATTGGGGGTCCTTCACTATTTAGGTAGCTAATTGTAACAGCTTGGGCCTGATTTTTTTCAGAGTTACTGAACAATCATAGTTCTCATTGACTTCAACTGGAGTTGTGGGTGCTTGGCACTTCCAGAAATCAGGTCCCAGGTAGACACCTTAGGTACACCTACACTGATATGGGCTCACAGGGCTGGTGCTACAAGGCTATTTTAGCAGGGTAGATGTTTCAGAGCCTGGTCTCTAGCCCACGTGGGAACCCGGGAAGGGGAGAAAGTCTCAGAGCCCCAGTTCCCACTTGAGCGGAAATGAGTAAACATCTATTTTTAGCCTCAGAGTGTGAGCCCCACAAGGCCAAGTGTGCTGCTCAGGCTCTGAGACTTGTTGCTGTGGGGTTTATTTTGCAGTGCTGACATATCCTTGAGACTGAGCTAGACTCTGAACATCAGCAGCCTTGTGGCCTGTGGTTTGCACGAGGTCACACAAAGTTTATGGCAAATCTGAGAACAGAACCAAGGTCACTTCATTAATAGACGCATAGCTGATCCACAAGATGACATTGCTTGAGCAAAAGCACTTCACATGTGGGTGGTTGGATATGCTGTCTGTAAAGTGGGGCTATTTGTGTCTGTCTGTCAACTGCTTTGAGATCTGCAACTGGGAGAGCTAAGTGTGAAGGGTGTGGGGCTGATTTGTAATAACGTCTCAATACTACAAATGAGCTGAAACAATGAGGAGTACTTGTGGCACCTTAGAGACTAACATGTATTTATGCATAAGCTTTTGTGGGCTAAAGCCCACTTCATCAGATGCAGGGAGAATCATAAAATATCAGGGTTGGAAGGGACCTCAGGAGATCATCTAGTCCAACCCCCTGCTCAAAGTAGGTCCAATCCCTAGACAGATTTTTACACCAGTTCCCTAAGTGGCCCCCTCAAGGATCGAACTCATAACCCTAGGTTTAGCTCAAACCACTGAGCTATCCCTCCCCACCCCAATACCTACACTCTCCTGATCGCAGTACAGTGGAAAATACGGTAGGCAGAAATATATACTGTGACAGACCCAGGCCAGTGGGGTACAGGAGTCTGATAGAGGGCAAATATACTGGTCACTGGCTGAGTCGTTTTCTGTTCCCTGAGTGACCAGAGGAGGTGCTGTACTAGAGTAATCAGAAACCTACTAGAACCAATTCAGGCAGACAGGCTGATTAGAACACCTGCAGCCAATCAAAGCAGGCTAATCAGGGCACCTGGATTTAAAAAGAAGCTCATCCCAGTCAGGGAGGGGGGAGCCAGAGGAGAGGAAGTGTGTGAGAGGAGCTGAGAGTGAGAGGCTGTGCTGCTGGAGGACTAAGGAGTACAAGTGTTATCAGACACCAGGAGGAAGATCCTATGGTGAGGATAAATAAGGTGTTTGGAGGAGGCCGTGGGGAAGTAGCCCAGGGAGGTGTAGCTGTCATGCAGCTGTTACAGGAGGCACTATAGACAGCTGCAGTCCACAGGGCCCTGGGCTGGAACCCGGAGTAGAAGGCGGGCCCAGGTTCCCCCCAAACCTCCCAACTCCTGATCAGGCACAGGAGGAGTTGACCCAGACTGTGGGGAAGATCACTGAGGTGAGCAAATCTGCCAATAAGCGCAGGACCCACCAAGATAGAGGAGGAACTTTGTCACAACACAGAGTACATGAAAAGATGGGAGTTGCCTTACCAAGTAGGGGGTCAGTTCTAACATGGCTATCACTCTGAAACCTGTCACAGATGAGCTGGTTATTGGGATAGTTACTGTAGGACTGTATTGAGTGATTGGATTGTGCACTGTGTGCTTTAGTGGACTTAATTTAATAGTGGAGCAGGGCTGTTAGGAAACTAGCAGGAAGACAACCTCCTGGTAAGCATTTCAAGGGAGCTAAAAAAATGATGCCTGTGCTATTAAGCTGTGAAGATGTTATTTCCAAGCATCAGTAAAGTTAAGAGTTGTTTGGCCAAGGCTCGGGACTAGCATGTCAGAAGGACAGTCATGCTCTAGAGTGAGGGGGATGGCAGGTACCACCCATCGTGATGTTTTTTGTCTGTTGGCTGTCAAAGTTACTCAGGACTCAGTTTGTCAGACCACTCTGTTTTATTAGCACAGCGCTCTGCTAATAACACCCAGATAATGTGAACACCCTGCAAGACACAAACTATCTTATTTATACAGATAAAAGGGTGAGAACTTAACAAGGTAACAAAGGAAGCAGAATCTGATAAGTTTACCTGGGCTAGGCATGCATATCTTATTTCCTTACTAACTATTACCGATCTTCTGTTAATGTTTTGCCATTAGCACCATTGTTTATGCCTAATGTTTCTTTTCATGACACCTGTATTTCAACATTTCTTATTTCTGCTTAAAGATACATACAGCATTTCTTTAATCCATTCTTATTTTTACAATATAATTCATTCTACTTTCACAGCTGCAACAAAATTCTATTTGCGATTGAATTTGTTTTTTGTCTAAAGCAGGATGAACCTGAGCCATTTGGAAATTTTTCATGAAAAGATGTAGGGAGGGAGGGGGAGGCCTGTTATAGTCACTAGTCCACTGGTATTAGGCACTCACCAGGGATATGGGAAACACAGGTTTAAGTCTCTACTCTGAATCACACTTGAACCTGAGTCTCCCTCATCCCAGGTGAGTGCACTAACCACAGGAGGCAATTGGCCGCTCTAGAAGCATGCTTTCTCTCTGGTTTAACCAGAAATTCTTTCCTAGACCTGAGAAACCTTCCAAAAGAATCGACATTTTCTGACCAAAACCCCAAAATGTTGAAAAATTCCTAACCAAATCTTATCTATCTGTTATTCCTTTATCAGATAACATACAAAAATATATACAATGTCTTTGTGTATCAGAAGCGGTCAGCCATTTGATTCTTTTATCAAGTATTCCTTTAACTGGGCGTAGCCCAAGGAAATCTATGTATAGCTATGGAGGCTGCACTTGAAACTGTAGGCGGTAGCTTGGGGAAAGACTAACTCTTTTATGTGTGTGTGGCAGGCAACTGGGATCATTAATGCCGTCCTGGAGAAGTACGGTTCTTATGAGCGCTTTGAAGTGGCCACTGGTGGAAGAGTGCTGAGCAAGTGCCAAATCTGGTCTGTTATCCGGAAGTACATGCAGAAGGAGGGCTGTGTGGGAGAGGTAATAATTGTCTTCATTTTGTTTATGAAGCACCTTCACCACAACCACTGCTAGCACAGCTCAGTAGAGATAAAAGAGAAAAGAAGAGTTGGACTCAGAAGTATGATGTATACCAGGGGTTGGCTCACGCATGCCAAAGGTTGCACATGAGCCAATTTTTGATGATATGCAACACAGGCTGAGCCCCTCAGCCCGCCGCCGCTCTGGGGTTTCTGCCGCTGGCTCCTGCCACTTGGGGTCCCACCGCTGGTTCCACTCAGCGCCTGCTGCTGGCATGGGTGAAGGAACCCCAGGCTGGCAGCGGGCTGAGACCCCGGCTGGCAGGAGCCGGCGGCTGAAACCCCAGAGTGCGGGTGGGTGGAGATAGTCAGTCCACCGCTGAAACCCCAGAGCTGGGTGGGCTGACCTCAGCCCGCCGCCCTCTGGGGTTCCGGCTGCTGGCCCCTTGCCAGCTGGGGTCCCCGCCGCAGCCCCACTCACCTTGCTTCCGGTTGGAGTTCCAGCGCAGACCCTCTGCCAGACAGGGTCCAGGCCTCCAGCCCTGCTCAGCCCTACCAGCCGCCAGCACCACTCACCTCTGTTGCTGATCTGGGGTGTCATCTGGTTAACAACTGATCACGCAGAAGCCTGTGTGCAGCTTAAAGTATCCAAATATGTGCCAGACATTGGAAAACTCAGCAAGGAAAAGCAAGGGCAAGGATCACACTAAACTGATAAGATCTGCATTTTAATTTAATTTTAAATAAAGCTTCCGAAACATTTTGAAAACCTTGTTTACTTTACATATAACAGTAGTTTGGTTATATATTATAGACTTAGAGAGAGACCTTCTAAAAAACGTTAAAATGTATTACCGGCACGCAAAGCCTTAAATTAGAGTGTATACATGAAGACTTGGCTCACTACTGCTGAAAGATTGCCGACCTCTGATGTATACTGTGACATGTTGGATCACAGAAACGCCCTTGGAAGCTGCCACCCGATGTGCCAAGACTACTTCTGCCCTTGCTTTCCCTGCCAAGCTCGGGACCCCAGCACCCTGTCTTGCTGAGCCAGACATGCCCGTCTGTTCCAGCAAAGACCCAGGATCTGAATTACTTGCCCCAAAGCTGCAGACTTAACTGAAAGCAGCTTACAGAAGTGTTCTTGGCTTTAACACTCAGATGCCCAACACCCAACGGGGTCTAAACTCAAATAAATTCTTTTTACCCTGTATAAAGTTTATACAGGGTAAACTCATGAATTGTTCACTCTCTTTAACACTTATAGAGAGCTATAAACAGCTGTTTGCCCCCCACAGGTATTAATACGTACTCTGGGTTAATTAATAAGTAAAAAGTGATTTTATTAAATACAGAAAGTAGGATTTAAGTGGTTTCAAGTAGTAACAGACAGAACAAATTGAATTACTAAGTAAAATAAAATAAAACATGCAAATCTAAGCCTAATACAGTAATAAAATTGATTACAGATAATATCTTACCCTGAAAGATGTTTCAATACGTTTCTTTCACAGACTGGATGCCTTCCTAGTCTGGGCACAATCCTTTCCCCTGGTACAGCCCTTGTTCCGGCTCAGGTGGTACCTAGGGGATTCCTCATGATGGCTACGCCTCTTCATTCTGTTCCACCCCTTTATATATCTTTTGCATAAGGCGGGAATCCTTTGTCCCTCTGGGTTCCTACTCCCCCATTCTCATCGGGAAAGCACCAGGTTAAAGATGGATTCCAGTTCAGGTGACACGATCACATGTCACTGTAAGACTCATTACCCACTTGCCAGCACACGTCTACAGGAAGACTTACAGGTTAAACAGAGCCATCTGCAGTCAATTGCCTTGGTTAATGGGAGTCATCAAGATTTCAAACCACCATTAACGGCCTGCATGTTGCATAATTACAATAGATTCTCAGAGTTATATTTCATATTTCTAGTTTCAGATACAAGAGTGGTACATTTGTACAAATAGGATGAGCACACTCAGTAGATTATAAGCTTTGTAATGATACCTTACAAGAGACCTTTTGCATGAAGCATATTCCAGTTACATTAGCATATTTTCATAAAATCATATAGAGTGCAATGTCACATATACCGACAAAGCCAAAATTAAACATATTGATTGAGAGGAAGACATTTGGGAACTCATGATTCTTAAAACCCAGCAGTGAGAGTGGGTAAGCAAGTATGAGCTTGCAACACGAAGTGGCTGCAAACAAATCTGATGTAATTTTGTGCTGCAGGAGCATCACCTAGAGTAGCAGGGTTTTAATAGCACTTCTCTATAAGGCTCTGGTGTCTGCAGCTGGAAATATTGTTTTCTCTTCTGAGCACTTCAAAACCAGGAAGATGTTAACAAACTGTAGCACAAACAGTTCTAGGAGTGTGGCACAGGAAAGACTCAAGGCATTTTGGCATAAAAGTGATATGCAGAGTGACTACATAAATCAGACATGTTGATTCCAAAACACAATGTTACCAAGCTGAGTTTTCACCCTTTGTGCACTAAATCCAGTTCTCGTGGAAGCAAGCACCCTTGTCTTGACTACAGTGGAGTTATACCAGAGCACCGGTGAGCCCAGTGGCAGCTGTAAAACGTGCAAAAAAAATACAAATTTATCTTAGTTTATAAAGCTGCTCCTCATATTAAATATGAGAGCCAAAGATCTCACCAAATGTAGCCAATACTGGCCCATCCTGAGTTCTGTTCATGGCTCGCAGGGTACAGAAAGCTGCCCTAAAAAGACTGCTGAGGATTCAGCTAGTGCAGCTCTGCGCCACTCCCTCCTGGCCCCATACCATAGGGGTCGCAGATTCACAGACTTTTAAGGAAGAAGGGACCACTGTGGTCATCTTGTCTGATCTGTATAACACAGGCCAGAGAAGTCCCCTGAATTAATTCCTGTTTTATTCCAGGAATTAAGATTTTCTAAAATTAATTCCTGGAATCAGACATCCAGTATTAATTTAAACATTTCTAGTGACAGAGAATCCACCACAGCCCATAATAAGTTGTTCCAATGCTTAATTACTCTCACTGTTAAAAATTTGAGCCTTGGTTTCTAGTCTGGGTTTGTCTGGCTTCAGCTTCCAGCCATTGTTATAACTTTATCTGCTAGATTGAAGAGCCTTCTATCAAATTTCAGTTCCCTACGTAGGCACTTAGACTGTAATCAAATTACCCGTTGACCTCTGTTTGATGAGCTAAATAGGCTGAACTCCTTGCCTGTTGCTGTGAGGCATGGTTTCCAATCCTTTAATCATTCTTGTGGGTCTTCTATGAACCCTCTCTAGTTTTTCAACATTCTTCTTGAATTAGGGATACCAGAACTGAACACAGTATTCCAGCAGCAGTCGCTCCAGTGCTAAGTATAAACGTAAAATAATCTCCTTTTTCCTTCTTGAGAGTCCCCTATTCACACATCCATGATTCACATTAGCCCTTTCGGCCACAGTGTCACACTGGGAACTCATGAGCAGTCATGCACCAGCAATCGCCATCAGGGTAAGAGCCCTTTTGGAGCCATTACAGAGCAGGACATATATATATATATATGAGCAGCCCTTACTGCCATAATTTGTGTCAGAATCTGCCCTCTGGAAGCCCTGGAATTGGTCATGTACCAAGATGGCATAAAGCTGCTTTTATCTTTACCCCACTCCGAGTCCTGCACTGAGCACAGCTTGACTGGCCCATTATAACTGAGAGTGTATATTGTATCAGACATGCCATATACAAAATGTATGAGTATCTGCTATCTTTAGTCACCAGGGCCCACTCAGTGGGATCTCTTATGGTAATGTGTTTCAGCTGTGACGCTGTACAGTAATTAACATCAGTTAGCAGTGGTCAGGCTAGCTAGGGCCTGAGGTCAGTGAGTCACTGTGCTGGAAGCTGGAGAAATGTCAGAATGTGACAGAGCTGTAGCGCTGCATGAGACTGCTGGGGGTGACGGGGAAGTGAGCTGCAGGTCATCATGAACGGGTTGGAAATTAGAAAAGCAACATCAGCATCAAGGGGCTGAAAGCACTGCGGGAGGAAACTTGCTTCAATAAATACAAGTCTCGGCTGGGGTTTGTTCAGTGGGGCTGATTGTTGACTTTAAGGCGTGAAGTTGTGAATGTAATTCATGTTCCAATATGTGGAAGTGACACAGCTCACCTAAAAATATTTTACAGAACTCTAAATGAAGTAACACCCCCTCACCGCTGCATGTTCCCCCAGAGATAACATTGGTGAGCTTTATCTCACTTCTGTGGTGAAATTCAAACAATTTGTAAGATTTTATAAAGAATTTGAAGATCAACAGCAGCGTTTGTGCAGACATTGGCATAAGCTGATTGAAGGGTATAGTCAGCTGACAGGGTCTGTACGTGCTAGAATTCCTCCTGGTATGACAGGAGTGTTTGCTTCGTAGTTGATCAGGCAGTATGTAGCTTGGTGTTGAAGATTTGGGTGTAAGAGGATTTTGGATTAGACATGACTCCCATTCCTCTGTTTGGCACTGGCCAACCATCAAGAATGTAATTGGGCAAGATAAGATTTACTCTCGCTCCTTGGTGAACGCTGTACTTACCAGTAGAGTAACAGAGTAGGCCTTGGATTTCCTTACCATGCTTTTGACCAGAGGCCCTGGAACAAGTCCAATCAGTGTGACATTTATGCACACCCAAGGCTAGCAGGTCTAAAAGATGAACTGTCCTGCAGATTAATCTGTCCAATGTCTCTGTCACTGCAGTGACCGAGTTTTTCAGACATGTAAGCACATCACAGACCAACTAGTTCACACTGTCGTGGTTTTAGGAGTTAAATTTCCTGAAGATAATATATCATGTGTCTTTTGGAGCCAATCCTTTCTCTTACTACTTCTCAAGACAATATACAACAATATACTCCAAGCATAGGCGCTGACTCCATGGGTGTTCTGGGACTGGAGTACCCACGGGGAAAAATTGGTGGGTGCTGAGCATCCACTGGCAGCGCCCTGCCCTCCCCTGCCCCCCCCCCCCCGGCCTCAGCTCAATCTCCGCTCTGCCTTCTCCCTTGAAGCACGCCACCGGGTCTGGCTTCTACCCTATCCCTCCCAGTGCATGTGCCGCGAAACAGCTGTTTCGTGTGGCAAGCCTGGGAGGGAGGGGAGGAGGAGGAACGTGGTACGCTTGGGGGAGGAGGTGGGGCCGAGGTGGGGATTTGGAGAGGAGTCCAATAGGGGCAGGGAGGAACGGAGTTGGGGTGGGGACTTTGGGGCAGAGGTGGAGTTGGGGCAGGGCCGGGAGTGGGGCACGAGCATCCACTGATGCCGAAAAAAGTTGATGCTTGTGACTCCAAGCTTATTTCTCTGTCCTTGTTCATCAGAGCAGTGTGTAAAAGCCAGGACTCCTAGCACCACTGCATAGATTTCTGCTGTTTGATCCAAAGAGGTAACGCCTTTACCTGGAAGGTTCCTATCAACTCAACATGAACATCCAACACAAACTGACCCATTGGTTCACTAATCACCCGCACCCCGCAAAAAAAAATAACAACTAAAAATCACCTTTTGACCTAGTGGAAGCAAGTATCATTCAGCCCCTTTTTCCAGATGATAAAAATGAGAACAGAGATTCTGCAAGCTCATGTCCCTTTTGCCAAGATGGGTTTTTAACTGAAGTAGTATGTTTTCATAGCTGCAGAGTTTAGGAGCTCCTCATGTAGCTCACTTCTCTGACATCCCACTATCCTTCCCTGTGGAATTGGACAGTTGAGGTTGTGAACAGACCGTGTGGGATTCCAGCCCTATATGCCACTCCGGCAGGGTATAGGAAGCATACACAGCTCGCAGGGGCTCATGGAGTATCTCCTCCTTCCACCCCTACCCCGTGCAGGCACTACATTGCTCTGCCTTAGGAAGCCCTACACTGCCACCCCTACAACAGCTGGGGTGGAGTCAGGGTGGAGCCATTTTGCCTATTGCTATACCCTGCTGAGGTATTCCTGGGAGGCTGCCATAACTTACAAAATCCCCCAGGGTTGCCTGAGTTACACTGGGGGTGGGATGGAGAGTGCTCCCAGAACAGATCAGAATCGGGAGGCCACCCTACCTTTGGCCTGGGCCAGGCATGCTGGGTCTCCGCCAGTGGCAGCACAGAATCTCAGCCACACCATTTAATTTAAAGCATGATCATAACGTTGTAATGAAAATTCAAATACTTGAAAGCCAGGAAACAGGGAACTAATATAGTGTGGACACAATTTCAGTGTCCTCTAGCTGCCTGTCCCCAGCCAGATCCCTGCCTGCAATTCTGGGGTCTCCTGAGGAGCTGCATTCAATAGCAGTAGTATATACAGTCAGACGTGTTGATGAAGCACCACTGATCGTGTCTTAGAAACAAAGCTCAGCCTCACCCAACAGCCTGGTCTGACACCACAGTGATGGACTGCAAGTGGGCTGCAAAGGGGCTCCTCCCCATCTAGGTTGTGTCTAAACTGAAGTTTGGGCCTCCTGGAACTCAGGGTGATTGGCAGTAAACACCTTTAGAAATGCTAATCTAGACTAAGCTAGAGCACTTTAAATCCTGGACCAAGCACTTGTGAGTGTCTAGATTAGCATTTGCAGCAGCCCAGCTCTCTCACCTCCCCCACCCCTGCCCTGACTAGTGAGAAGCTGACTGCAGAGAACCCTAATGGGCTGCTTGGGCCAAGCAGTGGTAGTGGCTTCCAGAGCAGTGAGGGCGTAGCTCCCATCCTCCTCTATCCCTGGTCTCTGGGCATCAAGGGATATACTGATGTGGGAAGGCAGAATACCATGGGTTCCTGCACATCGAGGAGCATTCCACTGGTAAGTCTTTTTGCCTTACAATTGATGCTGAGTATTCAAGACTTCCTTCAGGATGGTTCAGGCCGTAGATCCTGACCCTGTCTGGCTCTGTTCTGGCTCAGGCCGGAGGTGATGTTGCAAGAACTCATAGAGACCTCCCCACACTGCCCATGACTCTTCTAGCTGCTCTCACTCCCTGCAGCAAAGGAACTCTCTGCCTATACTGGTGAGTACTGCACTGTTATGATACGCAACTAAAGTGGTCTTTGACGTGGCTTCAGTCAGGTTCCATTCTGCATTGTGTTGGCCTTGCCCATGGAGACAGTTGGTGTATGAAGGACAGGACTGACTGAGTGTGTCTACCCTGCAGCTGGGAGTGTGCCTCCCTGTAGACAGACTCGAGCTAGCTCTGCTCAAGGCAGCACGCTAAAAATAGCAGGCTGTACACTGCAGCATGGGCTAACCACCTGAGCTCAGAGCCAGACAGGCTTGGACTCAAGCCACCACCTGAGCTGCAACCCTCCTCTCAGCTCCTGAAGGGTGGGGTGGTGAAATATCCTTGGCTGCTTCCTGTATCAGCCTTGATTGGCTGCTCCTGCCCAGAAGGTGGGGCAGTCGGGAAGGCAGCCAGTCAGAGGAGGGGTTCTCTCAGGCAGAGCTGAAATTCATAAGGAAGTGGAGCTTCTTGCAGCATTGCCAACTGAAATCCAGGCTGGCTGAAATCCCGTCACTCGAAGAAATTGTGAGAGTTGGTGACTCTATCCGCTCTGCTTTGTTAACACTTGTGTGATCCTCCCACTGTTCTGTGGTACCTTGGGAAAAATCTCACGTGGCCCAAATTTTCCAGGGTAGGGGCCTGAGACAGGGGACAGTTCTGTACAGTCTACAGAAAGTAGGGATTACCCCCTTGGGGACTGATCAGCCAGAACTCCTGACAAAATACACTCAGACATGTTAGTATCTAGAATCGTGTTCTGCGTTCCTAGCCCTCAGCAGTCAGTAACTCGCCAGCGCATCTTTACAGGTAGCAGCCACCCCTTTGCTGCATACCCAGAACATGGAGTATCAGAGAATGCTTCACTCTTGGCTTTAGCCCCTGGTGCATTGGTCAAAGGAGGTATCTTTGTGCTGTTCGGTAACCAAGATGGTTTCAGCTGTAAATATTGCACCCTCAAATGCCTCTGATTGTCCAGCTATTCCTTAAAAACAATGAGGAGTCCGGTGGCACCTTAACGGCTAACAGATTTATTTGGGCATAAGCTTTCATAACCTCCCTCCAGTCTGATAGTTCACTTGTCAGCACAACCTGTTGTCATCTTCCCTTTAGCCAGCTACTTAGTCACCTCTCAATTCTGTACTAATCACTATCTGCTCCAATTTAACTAATAGTTTCCCACATGGTGCCATGTCAGAGCTTTACTGAAGTCCAGGTATATTAGATTTACCACATTTCCCTTGTCTAAAAATTCAGTATCAGACTAGTCTGGCACGAAGCAGGTAATGAGTTATCTTTACAAGTTCCATTTAAACACCCTAGTTTGCATGAACCATGTCTGTGTGGAGAAGAGTCAGCTAAGCTAGAGCGGTGCTGTAAAGGACATGAATATCCTGCAGTTTGTAGGGAAAAATTCAAAGAAGGGTCATCCTCCTACTCAGAAAGAAATCTTTTCATTTCCTGTGGTGCAGCCCACAAAGGTGTGTTCTTTGAAAGTGGAAAATACATCACACTGAATATTATAAGTCACAATCTCTTGTATTAGAGCTGATCAGAAATGTTCCAGCAGAATGTTTTTGACAAATTGCCCTCCCATCTCCTCAGGAGCCCACTTAGCCGGCTGCTAGTGCCACCAGGGCTCCCAGGATCCTGGGTCCTTCTGGCGGGCTGCCATGAGCCGAGGCCCCAGGTTCCCTGGGCAGGCGGCTCGGGCTCCCTGACTCCCTGGGAAGCCAGTTGCCCAGCTACATGGGGAACTTGTCAAAAAATTTGGTTCCTTGTTCCCCACACAGCCCAGCCAGAGCCATCCTGGGCTCATTCAGATAACGAGGATTTTCAGCAGTGCCCTGGGTTTTGTGGAGGAGCCACGCTTTTTGATCCAGGAAAAGTGTGAACTGCAGCTGCTCATCCAATAACAGAGAATTCGGCAGGCAAAGAAGACTGGCACAGAGGTGAGCTCTTGTCCCACCATATACTGCCCAGCTGGGGGAAAGCACTTCTTGTTAGAACAGGAGAACTTTGATCCTGGGTTGGGAGTTTGTATTCTCCTGCACGTTCCCAGGATTTAATGCTCTAAATTCAGTCCTCCTTGTTTCCTTCATACAGGGCCAACTGCAAGTGACAAGACAGCACATGTGAACCTTGCCCAGCCCTCCCTGCCAGCGGAGGAGTGCATTTGTTGATGGCCTAACAGTGGAGATCTGCAGGCTGATGAGAGGATGTCATGCTTGTTCCCCCTACAAAACCAGCAGATCTTAAGTGTCAGAAATATGGTGTATGTCTGGGCATGCACTGGACACCAGATGGGCAGAAGAGCAGGCTGGGACTGAGTCTGGTGTCAGGGTGAACAGCTGCACTGCAGGCACCAAGTTTACTTAGAAGGACACTGCTGCTGGCATTGAACCGGGACATCCTTGCATGGGCAACAGGAGAACAACCTTGGTGATGCAGTGTCCTCTGGCTCCATTCCATTTAACTCTGGCCAATCTTACCTCGACCTCAGCCCCAGCTGGAACACATCCTCACCATCACACAGACCTGGCATGAGACACTGGATTATCAGACAAAAACTTGGTTAAATGCTGTTAAGATTGCAAAGGGAATCCCTTAGAAATCAGGAAATAGCTACAATAAGTTTGCACGTGCACCCTTAACTCGGTCCTCTTGTGCATAGACATTCTAATACAGGTTCTAACCCTGCACTGCCCTCCACCTTGTCTAACCACTTAAATGTGCAAAATAAATACAAAGTGGAGTGAAGCATTGCCAGATCAGAACTGTCCGCCCCGTGGGAGTGTTTTACAGGCATTTAGCACAGGTGTCAATGATGACATGCAGGGAAGACAGTGGGGGATCAGGCAGTCTTTAATTGTACAATAACATGCTGCTATTTCTGCAGAATCACAGGGTCATTCAAGCCCCGATTCAGGAAAGAATCCCTAGTGAGGGCAACACTTAAGGATATGCATAAGTCCTATTGCACATGCTTAAAGTGCTGGCCTGAGACGCTGCTTCGATGTGCAGGTTGGACATTGCACAGTGGAAGAAGGAAGTTGCTACTTTTATTTTTAAATAACTTAGTAAAGCAGAGGTGCACCCAGAATACTTGTGGCCAAACCAAACTGAAATCAACCCTTTTCTCTGTGCAAGTTCCAGGCACTATTTTTCACTCTGTCATTCTGCAACAGATTGGTTTTTATTCTATTAAATGTGTGCAACCCAGCCTCATGACAGCACACTGTCCTGCCTGCACTCCTGAAGTAGATTCTGCTCTCAGTGAGGCTGGTGCAGATTTGAAGCTCATTGACTTTAATGGATTTACTTCAGATTTGTCCTGCTGTAACAGATTTGGATTAGAACAAGTCAGGGATCCATGGGACCCTTGCCTCATTTCCAGAGCTCCATCCATCCTGTGCACTGAATGAGATAGGACTTTGGGGGGAAACAGTAGCGTGTGATCATGTAATTAAAGACTGCACTGTAGTACCATAATGCACACGCATATATGGGTCAGAATTAAGGTTACTCGGGCGACCTTAACTTCCTGACATTTCTAAACTTTTGAGTGTTCCACTTTGTAATCTTAAGATTCTTTTATTTAGGTGGTTTGGCTAGCCCAGGGGTCGGCAACCTCTGGCACGTGGCTCACCAAGGTAACCCCCTTCCCCACCCCGGCAGGCCAGGCCAGTTTGTTTACCTGCTGCATCGGCAGGTTCGGCTGATCGTGGCTCCCACTGGCCGCGGTTTGCTGTCCCAGGCCAATGGGGGCAGCGGGAACCCATGGGCAGCACATCCCTTGGCCCGCGCCGCTTCCCACTCCTCCCATTGGCCTGGGACAGCAAACCGTGGCCAGTGGGTGCCACGATTGGCCAAATCTGCTGACGTGGTAAGTAAACAAACTGGCCCGACCCACCAGGGTGCTTACCCTGGCAAGCTGCGTGCCAGAGGTTGCTGACCCCTGGGCTAGAGCAACACAAGAACTCAAAAGCAAGCCAAGATTGGAATTCATCTCAAAATATCCTATTGGTTAAGGCAGAGTGCCATTTCATTCAGTTCACACTTGCGTGTGGAATTCCAAGTCCTACAAAAAGCACTGTGAGCCAGGTTTCATTCAGTGTGCTTGTGCATGAAACACAGAGACTCATAGAGTGGGTGCAGCACAGGTGCAAAGTATCATTACAGCCTCATAGCTCAGCTGAATTGAAGTTGATTTTTTGCTGGAAAACTGAAAGGCTCTTCTCCTCACTAAGGACTATGGCAAGTTTTGACTTCCCAACCTGAAAAGCTTCATCTCAAAATAAAACTAGTGGAAAGAGGGGATTTTTAATGGAAATGGTCAGCAACCTTAACTGTAAGTGCCTTGCAGCTCCAGCCATCACTGCAACCCAAAGTGCTGAGTTCACCTGGCGCGTCACTGGGCACTCACATTTTGGGGCACCCTGGTGGGTTTGCTGTCGGTTCTTTTCATCAGAATATGTTTTACTGTTATCATTCCCTTTGTATTGCAGGGTCTGTCAAACCACTGCTTGTTCAACACGGGATTTCCAATAAATCGCCATTAGTTGAAGTCACAATTTTGCCTCTCTAGTTCCTTTCCCTATCTGATGTGCGCAGTGGTTCCGTGAGCAGAAAGATGTGGACTATCGTGCTGAAAGCTCCAACCCTTGTTTACTCAGCTGAGCCAGGCTGTATTGGAGAAACCCGTGGCAAAGAGACGCATGGTCCGTACTGGACTGTGACCCCACTGCAATCAGTGGTGCTTACGACAGTGTAAAACAGCTGCTGGTCAAGGAGAGGCAGCCCAAAGAGCGGAAGACAATGCTCTGAAAAATGGCTTTACACAATTGTGCTTGATCTATGTGACTCCCATGGCCTCGGTGTGATGTTTTCTTCGAGTTCCCAGGACTGTCAGTCCCCTTGTTACTCCCTGCCTGCAAGACAGAAACTTGCAGGTGCTTAAAGGGATGTCAGCTCCCTGACCTCACTAGCCTGCTAGCCACCCACACAATCTTGGGGCTGTGTGAGCCCTTACTTTGTTTTAACAGTAGGTGAACCCCTTTGAAGCATTCCCCTGTGATATCCAGCTCCTGTCACTGATTACTCACAGAAATATCAGGTTTGCTGTCCCCAATGGGACAGCATACACATCAGCTTGTTTGAATCGACTGAGGATCAGCGTCTATATAATATCACAGCACTGAGATATATTTATAGTAAAAACAAGTTTTTTATCAAAGATAAAGATTTACGAGATACCGAGTAAGGATAACGGAAACAGAAAGGTTATATATAAAACAGAACCCATACACGCTTTCTAGAGACCAAACCTAACTTTTACAGCCTAACCACTTGTCTAAAAGGAGCCTTACCTCACTTGTATGTCCTTCACAGTGCTCCCAGCCAGGGCAGGTTGGCATCCTGTTTTCATGAATGTGATCACACTGTCCAATTCCTTCCTCAGGTGTAGGATAAAGAGGTGTCCTTTTGCCTTCTCCTTATAACCCCCAAAATTCATTGTTTCGTCCCCAGGGTAAAGGGACTTACAATGCTTCATTTACATGGAACCTGAGGCAGAGAGGTGAACATATATCTTTTGTCTGGCTGAAACCTGTTTCTCAATCCTCCCTTGATTCAGACTTCCTTAGGCATATATTTTCGGTATACACAAACACACACAAAACATTGTACATGATATTTGTACATATATGTCACAACCATGTTAATGACCAATGTGACCCTGGCTTTTATTGAAGACCCCACCTGTATGGATAAATATTATGTAAGCCATGTGCTAGGGGTGGTGAGGTTGTGAGGCCTGTGTGATGTTATGAGTTTAATATAATAAATATCTCATTGAAAGGTGACAGGGCCAGAAAGAGTTCGTTATCTCACAGACTGACCTGACCCATGGCCGAACTTTAGAAACTGGTTAGGAAGATACATAAATGAATAGAGCATTGAAATGCAAGTCTGCATTGTTAGAGTTAGAAGTTTGTTCAGGTCTTGTGATATAAGCAGACATGTCTTTTCTATTGCTATAGCTTTGATTCAAAGATCAAAAAGGGAATATTGACATTTAGGAAGATACTTAAGTGAAACAGTATTATTGTCTATATGTCTCTTTGAAGGTTGTGGTAACCTGTATCTGAACCTTTTAATGGATAAATTTATCCTGTGCTAATTGCCATAATGTTTAGGAGAAGGGAAGTTAAGCCTATTGTTTTCTTAGGCCAAAAGGCTGCAGAAAATGTATAAAAACCTGGGACACGATCCTGCTTCATCTCAGATCTGTTTTGGGTTTCAAGAGGGGGAAACCTTAAGCCACAAGGATTGAGATCCCCAGTCATTGACTGAAGTTACCCTGAATAGGGACATTGGATATATCCTATGGACTATTTCTAAAATAACTTTTGGCAACTACATACTCATCTCTACTATGTATCTAAACCTCAAGAATTGAATTCAAATCTGTATGTATATTGATCTTTTAACCAACATTCTCTCTCTTTTCTTTTCTAATAAATTTTAGCTGAGTTAATAAGAATTGGCATTAGGCGTGTATTTTGGGTAAGATCTAAGTTATAATTGGACCTGAGTATGTGGCTGACCCTTTGGGATTGGAAGAACCTTTTATTTTATATGATGAGATAAGATTTTCAGTAATCATCATCATATCTGACGTGTGTCTGGATGGAGGCCTGAGGCTGGGCACTTTAAGGGAACTGCGTAGTTTGAACTTCAGAGAAACCAGTGAGGTACTGTAGAAGCTGTTCTGTGCTGGCTTGGTAAATTTAAGTATTGGAATATCCACCAGCGTTTGGGGGTTGTCTGCCCCATTTTGTTTGCAGTTTACCCTAACTGAGTGACCTCAGCTGGCTCCCACAGGCAGCATGGTCACAGCCTGTCAGGAGTTACTGTTACAGAACAGTGAGCCCTTTGCTAATTGGCAGTGAGGGGCTCTTAGAGTCACACTTGGTAGTCTCGTTTTCCCTGAGAAACTGCTTTGGCCTTTATGAAGGTGTTAAAATACCATGTGCCTGTAGGCTTCAGAGAGCAGCCCCTCCATTGCAGATCCCAGAAAGAAGAGCATAGGAGAGACAAACATTAGCAAGAGCCCAGAGCATCCCCCACAAATCTTCGGTCCCCAAACCAATCTTTATAAATGTACCATGAGGGTATGTTCCTCCCTAAGTACTCAAGAGTAAGTCCTGCAATGTGGGTGCCTCATCACAGGCAAGGCCAAAGGGAACTCAGCCTGCACATCTCAGCCCTCATTGCTCCTAAACAGGAGACCACGAGAGATGGAAGACAGTATGGATAAAAGTGAGTCTCAAGGCGGCAGTCCCTGCCTGGGACGTGTTACTGCAGGGGAATCTGTAGGTTTGGGACCATGACGCACAGTGAATAAGAAATATTAAAGCAGAAGCAAAACCTGAATGAGCAGAGGACTTCCTTCCTCTAGGTGTAGGCACTGGAGGAGGAGGAGTTCTTTGCTTGTGTGAGGTTGGGCCGTGCACTGGTACATACATGGCTGCTTGGGAAGAACAGACCCAAATCCTCTACTTGGGCCACTTCCCATATTGCCCCCTCGCTCTGCATAGTTCATTGGGACAGGGAACAATCCCACGTGTTCATGGGTTAGGCCTCAAAAAGTCATTTTCCATGCCCAGAGACTGTAAAAAAAAATGGCAGGTGGGAGGTGTGTGGGGAAATTAAGGTAAAGGAGGAATAATAAGGAGAACAGTATTACTATGTTCATTGTAACAGGTCCATCATTGGGGCTTATGCTTAAATCAGGCACAGGCAAATACGCTATCTGATGTCCTTGAAAGTTTGTCTTAGATCTGCCACACTGTTTACCCCGTGCTGGCCTTTTGATGAGGCTGAGACCACTGGGCCATAGTTAACCTGTGTAAGTTCTGACCCAGGAGCTGGTGAGCCAAAGTGCCTGGTCAGCAGAGCCGGCTCCTGGGTTTTTGCCACCCAAAGCGGCGGGGGGGAAAAAAAGCTGCAATCGGTGGCAATTCCACCGCACCGCTTTCTTCTTCAGCGGCAATTTGGCGGCAGGTCCTTCCCTCCCAGAGGGACTGAGGGACTTGCCTCTGAAGAGTTCGACATGCCGCCCCTTCCCTTTGGCCGCCCCAAGCACCTGCTTGCTGAGCTGGTGCCTGGAGCCTGCCCTGCCGATCAGCTATGAATATTTGGAGCGGGCGGCACCAGAGAGCATTTCAATATAGGCTAGCCATGTCTCTGGCTTTGAGAACTATAAGGTAATTGGGAACCTCTAGCTGGACTTAGAATAAAAGTTCCCCAAGCCAGGTGAGCCAATGCTGCTGCTCCTATCAGAGAGAGCAGGAATGGGCCACCTGGTTGTTTCAAGTTCACCAGCAGATGGCGCACAAACAAGAATCTAACAATCATGTAATTCATTCTCATCATGGATTGGCTATTATACCAGGCTGCCATATGAGGCAGCCAACATTCTGGCTGTGGTTTCGCACAGAAAGGATCGAGTGTGACAGAGTTCTACTGGCTACCTGGATGAAATACTTATTAGAGATGTAAATGAGGCAGCTAATTTGAGAGACCTAGTCCTGTGCCGCCGTGGTTTGAAGGGTCTGTATTTCTGGGAAAGAAGGGTTTTTTTCACTAGTGGGTCATAGGCCTCTACCAGAGAAAATAGAGTTACTAAGAATGTCACAAGTCACTGCTGAGATCCTAGTGAGCTCTGGTTACTTCATTAACTGGAAAACTACTTCTGTCCTGTCTACAGTAAAAATCCCACAAACCAAAACCCGGTGCTGTGGTTGTTCAGAACGGATAAGAGTGAAGAATGTCACAAGACATTTGATGCAGACCAATAGCCTCATTTCTTTAAAGGTGCTAGTAGAGTTTGATGTCCAGGTGGAGCCTCACCTGTGGGGAGAAGTGAGTTTGGTCACAAGTGGCAGATGGGACCAAAAGGCCAGCCAGTCACTTTCAGAACCTCAAGTCAAGCAGATAAAAAAATGTGCTCAGATGTAACACGGCGTTCTGTTTGGAGTGAAGAAATTCCAGGAGTTTCTGTAGGAGAGAAATTCTACTTTAATCACAGACACAGAATCACTGGTCACAATTCTTGACTCCAAAATGGGACGGCTGGTTTTAGGAGCTTCGGAATTACAGAAATATGTTCTGAAGCTAACATCTTATCACTGTTGCACCTGGTACAAACCGCCTGAAAACTACAAAAGCACTTCTGCCGTTAAAGATTAGAAAGACCCAAATCCCATTCTGAGAATCTCCTTTGTGGAGATTCTGTTTCTGTTGCTGCAAAAACTGAATGACACTTTCTGCTTATGGCACATAGCAAACTTCATTCCCAGCTCCCAGAGTACTTTATAGATTTGTCATCACCCTCCATTTGCAGAGTGGAAAACTGAGGACAAAAGAGAGAGGAAGGGAGCTGCCTGAGGTAACGCACCCAAGTCCAGGGCACTTGGACCTAGACTGCAGTCCACCAGGGTACAGCTCTCTTCCTCACCGCAAAACGAAGAGCAAAAGACTTGGTCTTAAAAAAGATAATCCTAGCGGGTGATTTGACTATTGTCAGTGAAGAATGATGTAAGCTAGAAGCAGCTCAGAAAGAGAATTCAGCAGAGGGACTATAATGCGGGGTTTCCATGCAGTGATACCAGAATCCATGCCAGCTTTCAGAATTCCACTGTGAATTCAAGCCCCACTGGCAAAGCTTGAGTAAGAACTGGTGGCCAGTTCCACTGCTCTTCTGCCCCCGCCCCCACTCCCCCGCATCCATAAAGCTTGTCAACCTGTCAAATAAAGCTATTAGTTTGGTTTGACATGATTTGTTCCTGACAAATCCATGCTGACTGTTACTTATCACCTTATTGTCTTCTAGGTATTTGTAAATTGATTGCTTGATTATCTGCTCCATTATCATTCCGGACTGAAGTGAAGCTGACTGGTCTGTAATTCCCTGGGTCGTCATTATTCCTCTTTTTATAGATTGACACTATGTTTGCCCTCTTCCAGTCCCCTGGAATCTTGCCTGCCTTCCATGAGTTTTTGAAGATAATCTGTGGCTGGCTCAGATATCTCCTCAGTCAGCTCCTTGAGTATGCAAGGATGTATTTCATCAGGCCCTACCGATCTGAAGACATCTAACTTGTCTAAGTAATTTTTTTAACTCGTTCTTTCCCTAATTTAGCCTCAGATCCTACCTTACTTTCACTGGCATTCACTATGTTAGACATCCAATCGCTACTAACCTTTTTGGCAAAAACTGAAACAAACAAGTCATTTAGCTCTTCTGCCATTTCCACGTTTTCTGTTATTGTCTTTCCCCTCTCATTGAGTAATGGGCCTACCCTGTCCTTGAATCATCTTCTTGCTTCTAATGTATTTGTAGAATGTTTTCTTGTTACTTTTTATGTCTCTAGCTAGTTTAATCTGGTCCTGGTGATTTATTACTGTTTAATTTCTCCTCAAATCTCCTCTATTGATGCTTCAATCAGGGACAGTTCCTCAGATTTGTCACCTAAAAAGATTGGTTCAGTTATGGGAATCTTCCTCACAGCCTCTGCTGTGAAGAGTGATATAAAGAATTCATTTAGCTTCTCTGCAAGGGCCTTGTCGTCTTTGAGTGCTCCTTTAGCACCTCAGTCATCCAGTGTCCCCATGGACTGTCTGGCAGACTTTCTGCTTCTGGTATACTTCAAAAATTTGTTAGTTTTTGTGTCTTTTGCTAGTTGCTCTTCAAATTCTATTTTTGGCCTGCCTAGTTATACCTACGCTTGACTTTCCAGAGTTTATGTTCCTTTCTGTTTTCCTCAGTAAGATTTGACTTCCAATTTTGAAAGGATGTCTTTTTGTCTCTAATCTCCTCTTTTACTCTACTGTTTAGTGGTGAAGATTTTTTGTTCCTATTCCTGTTTTGTTTTTATTTGGGCTATACATATACATCTCTACCCCGATAGAACGCTGTCCTCGGGAGCCAAAAAATCACACCGCGTTATAGGTGAAACTTTGTTATATCGAACTTGTTTTGATCCGCCGGAACGCACAGCCCTCCCCTCCCCCCCCAAGCTGCTTTACTGCGTTATAGCCAATTTCGTGTTGTATCGGGTTGTGTTATATCGGGGTAGAGGTGTAGTTTGAGCTTCTATTATGTGTTTTTAAAAGGTTTCCATGCAGCTTGCAAGGATTTCACTCTTGTGACTGTTCCTTTAAATTTCCATTTAACTAGATTCTTCGTTTTTGCGTAGTCCCCCTTTTTGAAGTTCAGTGCTACTGTGGTGGGTTTCTTTGGTATTTTCCTTCCTACAAGACTGTTAAATTTAATTACATTGTGGTTGCTATTACTGAGCAGTTCCAGCTATGTTCACCTCTTGGACCAGATCCTGTGCCACTCAGGACTAAATCAAGAACTCCCCTTTTCCCCCTTGTGGGCTCCAGGACTAACTGCTCCAAGAAGAAGTTGTCATGCTGCCTGGAGTGGCTCACGACTGTGAGTGCCTACCTCAGGGCAGACTGTCAAAAACAGGGCAGGCACCCCAAACTGGTGGTATGTTCTATAATTAGATTTCACCAACCTAGTACCAAACGTGAATTCCTGGATCACCATACCAGTATTCCCATGGGGGCACAGACAGTTCCGAGAGACTCTCCAGTCTATTTTGCCACCCAGACAAACTGAACTTAGTGATAAATGGTCACTTACACCCAAAATTACACCATATTCAGGCTGCTTCCAGTCCCAAGAGACCAGTCCCTTAGCCCAGATAAATTGCTACCTAGATCTTACACCAAAGACAAGGCCTGTCCCAATCCTGTAATAAACTATCTAAAGGTTTATTAACTAGGAAAAAGAAATGAGTTACTTACAGGTTAAAGCAAGCAAAATAACACAAAGAAATGAGTTATCATCTAGATTCTGAGAGTGACAGAATTGTAGTGATCTGTCAATTCCAAGTGTCTTTCAGGGCAGACCCAGAAGGGAGCCCCTGGGGATCTCTGGCTTCAGTTTGGCTTCTCTTGCCCTGTGAGAGTTCAAACAGCAAAGAGATGAAAAATCTCCCCATCAACTATTTCTGTTTCCTGCTCCCAACATTCAAAGCCAATGGACGAGGCTGGCACGTACTGCTCCAGTGTGTACTGGGCAGTTAACAAAGCTTTTGTCTTATAATGGCCCACCTAAGTTTTGATAGTCCTCCTGGGAGTGCACAGTATCACCTAGGTGTGCATGGGGCTGCCAGTTGTGACCATGCCATCATCCTGACCCTTAATTCTCCATCTGCCCCCAGGTGGTCGTTCATCTGACCGAGGATCTCCTGTCCCAAGCTGTGATGATGGTGGAGAACAGCCGGCCCACCCTGGCGATCAACCTGTCTGGAGCCCGGCAATACTGGCTGGAAGGCATGCTGCGCCACGAAATAGGTCAGAGTCGGGCTGGAGGCATGGGCCATGCGGGGCGCTGGTGATGTGGAGCCATGCAGGGACTCGCCTGGAACTAACACTCCTGTTGAAAGGGAATAAAATGGAGCAGCATGTTGCATGCCCTTTGTGAGGTGGGGTGGGCAGAAGGAGGTGGAGTCTATCACATCACAGAGCCGGGAGGCAGCCGTCCTTCCCTATAGGTCTCTGGGGTAACCACACTGGAAATAACACCCTGAACTGGGAGCACCTCAACCTCTCAAAGCTACTGATGATAGGAGGGAGGAGAAGAGCCAGAGGTGGTGAGGAGCTGCAGAGCCTGACCGGATCCAGTTCCAGGACCCTTTGGAGCTGGCTCTGCACAACGATGGGTTGAGGACTCGGCATTGCATGGACAATGCCGATGGATGGAGGCACAGAGGGTGTTGTTTAGGGCAGCAGGCGGGGGTAGGACACCAAGAAAAACTGCTCAGAATTTTTCACAGTGGACATTTTTTTCATTGCAAAATGGCTCTTTCTTCTTCAAAGGCCTCTGTGATCCCCACGGGGGAGTTTCCCCTTGGCGGCAAGCACAGAGCCCTCTTTGAAGCCGTGTCTGTTGGGGAGCAGGAGCCCCCCCCCCCCCCCAGGTGGCACTGAACACATAGCACTGATGGCGGGAAGAGCCGAAGCACCCTCGGCCATGCCCATTGCTGTGAGGGAGGGTTAATGCCAGTGCTGGAATTAGTTGAAAAGGTGTTAGTGCAGCATTAGGACAGGGCAGGATGGTGCTAGGACGGTGTTAGCGCAGTATAGGAGCACTACCACTATACTCACACGCAGTTACACCCAAGGAGAGGGATGGCTCAGCGGTTTGAGCATTGGCCTGCTATACCCAGGGTTGTGAGTTCAATCCTTGAGGGGGGCCATTTAGGGATCTGGGGTAAAAGTCTGTCGGGGGATTGGTCCTGCTTTGAGCAGGGGGTTGGACTAGATGATCTCCTGAGGTCCCTTCCAAACCTGATATTCTGTGATTCATTAAACCAGGGTTGCAAAATCAAACCTTCAGAAGCACTAGAATTAGGGCTCCCCTTCCAACCTCCCTTTGGTCTCCTTGTGCATATGCATTAGGATACAGGATCTCATGCTACTTTTTCCATAGAACCCTGCCTCTTTCGGTGCCCACTGAAAGTCCATTCAGAGCTCTCAGCCAGAAGGATCCAGACAAAGGTGTCCCCTCCCAGGAAGTGCTTTCTCAGGGCTAGGATGGGAGATGGCAAGGAGAAACCTGACAAGCAAGGAGAAGACAGGGGTGCCAGTGCCAGTGCCACCTTGGCATCCCAAGTGCAAGTGGTGGGGGGGGCAGGGCTCTAGAGCAGGGGTTCTCAACCTTTTTCTGTCTGAGGCCTCCCCCAACATGGTATAAAAACTCCATGGCCCACCAATGTCATATAAAAGCCACAGCCAGCATTAGAGGGGAGTATGCAGAGTAATTGCCGGTGCCCCAAACCACAGGGGGCCCTGCTGAGCTACATTGGTCAGGCTTCAGCTTCAACGCCAGGTAGCAGGGGTCAGGGCACCGGGCTTCAGCCCTGCACAATGGTTCTTCAGCTTTCTGCCCTGGTCTTCAGCACGTCTAACACTGGGCCTGCTTGGCAGAGCCCCTGAAACCTGCTCACTGCCCCCCCCCCCGGGGGCCCCGGATCCCTGGTTGAGAAGCACTGCTCTAGAGAGAGCCCTGAGGGAGGGTTGTTCATTCCTAGTTATTCAACCATGGAGTCTAGATCTTGTAAAAGTTTGTTTATCTCAGCAGTGAAGCCATTTGGCCCTGGGGGACAGTTTAGATATCAAAGGATTAATTGAGTATTGTTCCAGCCCTCCTGCCACCAGCAAGTGACTGCTGTGCCCCTTAGCTCTGAGGGAGAGGATCAAATGGCAGAGGTTTTGTCAGAGAGACAAGGTGGGGAAGCTAATACCTTCTCTTGGACCAACTTCTGTTGGTGAGAGAGACCAGCTTTTCTTAGACTTTTATCTGCTGAAAGAGCAGCTGTGGGGTAGGGGGAGTCTGCCATGTCCCTTATCAACGTGGGGAACGATTTCCCCCCAATGCGCCTGATTTCCCAGCCCCACTGCCCAGGAGCTTTGCACGGGATGCGTGAGACACGGGTTGTAGCTGACTGATTTCTCTCCCTTGTCTTCTCTAGGCACTCACTACATCCGTGGGGTGAATAATGCCCGCCAGCCTTGGCACAGCATGGAGGGCCGTAAGCGGTACGACCTGAAGCCTGCTAATCCCACAGAAGAAGGCCTGGCTAGTCTGCACAGTGTCCTCTTCCGTAAGCAGCCCTTTCTGTGGCGGGCAGCACTGCTCTACTACACCGTCCACCAGGCCACTCACATGTCCTTCAGCGCGCTCTTCCAGCACTTGGAGCAGTATGTGCAGGACGCCCACGTCCGCTGGGAGTACTGCGTGCGGGCAAAACGGGGCCAGACCGACACCTCACAGCCAGGTGGGCAGATGACTCCACTGCTTTGGGTGGGAATGGGACTTGGTGACTGGGCTGGGAGGCTGGGGTCTGTTCCCAGATCTGCTACTGCCCAGGGGTGAGTCTCTGTTCCTCATCAGAGCACGGAGGGTCTCTTGCTGTGGCTGTGCAGGGCTGGGGATTTGCTGTTTTAGATGGGGATTGGCAGGAAAGGGTGAGCATGGAGGGCAGGTGGCAGGAGCGGGATGGTGCAGACACCCATCAGCACAGGCTCCAACATGAGAACTGTACAAGGCTGTGGTGTCACAGCTGGGCCCTGCTCTGGCTGTGGCGTCCGTGGTGGCCCCTGCCAGCAGCTCCTTTCTAAGCTGAGTTCACATGGCTGGGGAAGGGGGCACTGTGGCGAACTGGGAATGTTCTTAATGTTTTCTCTGAATACTGTGTTGGTGCCTCAGTGTCCCCTATGCAGTTCTGAAGTATCTAAGTGGTGGAGTAAGGGTATGTCATTGCTACAGAGCAAAGGGCCAGTGCACCTAAATGCCTGGCACTCTGTCTCCTAGCAACTGATGGCCTGGGCCCCTCTGCAAAGGCGCCAACTGAAAGTGTTGGAGACAAAGGGATCAGGTGACCTTCTGGCCTGGGAAAGGGGCTGAGCAGAGAGGAGGGGCTGGAGGGGGTTGTGAGTCTGGAGCTGGCTGGGGACGAGAAGTGAAGTGCAGACGTGGGGGTCTGGCTCACTGCCCCCAGAATGGACCCGGCCGACGGGTCTGGTTCGCTGTACCTACAAACTCTGTTTTAGACCCTGTTCCTGTCATCGAATTAACCTCTGTGTTAGTGGCTGGCTGAGAGTCACGTCTGACTGCAAAGTGGGGGTGCAGGACCCTGTGGCTTCCCCAGGACCCCACTGGGGCGGGCTCGCTGTGGGAAGCGCACGGAGGGGCGGAGGATGCAGAATGCTCCAAGGAGAGACCCAGGAGGTGAATACGTGTGAGCTTCTTGCCCTGAACAAGTCTGCTCAAGGGAGAGGAGGCTCCCCAAAGTCCTGCCTGGCTTGGTGGGGAGCAGTTCCAGAGTATCGCCCGGTGACTCCGTGACAGGCACCCTGGTGGGGGGAGGGGGTATCTGCCCTGAAGAGTTCTGCCTTTCTTGTGTCGCTCTAACTAGCTTTGAAGGTGACACTATCCCTTTAAGTCCTCTGGAAAAATGAGTTAAAAAGTAGCCTCAGGTCCTAGCCCAGCTGTTCTGCCCCTGTCATTTGGCTGTGAGAGACCCAGTGAGCCAGAAGAGAAACTGGCTGTCTGTAGAGGGGTAACAGTGAAACTGACTAGATGGACTGTGGGATATGGAGTCTCTGTGCACAACTCCTCTGACACCCCCAGGCCGGCATCTCAGCCTCGCTTTTTGCTGTAACTCTTACAGAGTTGAGTCTGTCCAGTGCTTTTCAGGAAGCGTTACGCAGGGTCCAAGGCAGCGCTGCAGTAGCTGGAGCCCTGAACTTGGGTGATAGTAACAATTCCCATGCATCACAGCTGGGGAACCAGCCTGTGTGTTTGTCAGACAGATACTTACACTTAACATGCAGAACCCTTGTAGAGGGTCATTGAAATACCGAGATTACAAAGGGCACTGCCGCCGCTCATGCTTTTCGGGCCGGGGGGGGGTCACTGTGACCATTCCTCCTGCCTACACAGCTGGAGAATGTCACCAGGGATCCCTGTGGCAGCCCCATCACTCAGAGGGACTTAGACGCTTGACTCCCATTGGTTTCACTGACTTTTGAGCAGCTGCTCCTGTCTTTGTTGAAAGACTCCAGGAGACATTGGATCCACCACACCTCTGTGTCAGTTTTTTCAACGGTTAATCACAGAATATCAGCACTGGGAGGGACCTCAGGATGTTATCTAGTCCCAACCCCTACTCAAAGCAGGACCAATCCCCAGACAGATTTTTGCCCCAGATCCCTAAATGGCCCCCTCAAGGACTAAACTCACAACCCTGGATTTAGCAGGCCAATGCTCAAACCACTGAGCTATCCCTCCCCCCCGGTTAATTACCCTCATCTAGTTTCAACTTCCAGCCCTTGAATTCTGTTCTGACTTTATTTGCTACATTAGAGACCTCTACTAGTGTGTCACTTGTGGGGTATTGAAAACTGTGTTACCATTACCAGCGCTACCACTTTAAATTATGATGGGTTTCCTGCTCCTGCTTGCAGGCTATGGGGCTCGGTAGGGAAGTGTGTGATCTGGGCATAGCAGCAGTCAAGTCTGTGGAAGGCCAGCCTAGAGCAAAATGGGGTGAGATAGACCTCTCTCTGTCTTAGGGAGCAGCCTGCTTCGTCTCTCTCTGGGTTTTTTTTGGTTGTTTTGGGTTTTGGATCTGGACTCTATGGGTACCTCTACACGTGCAGGTAGGGGTGTGATTCCCAGCTCAAGGTAGCTCTCACCCAGCTCGCGCACTAAAAATCAAGTGTAGCATGAGCTAGGTGTGCTGAGTATGTGCCAGACTTTCAGACAGGTACATACTTAGGGGTGGCTGGTCCGTCCTGCAGCTTGCACTGCCACAGCTACGCTCTGGTTTTAGCACCCTGTCTCTCCTCAAGCTGCACCCCAGCTCGAAGTGTAGACATAGTCTAAGAAATGACCTAGCACTACATGGCAGCCTGCAGAAAGAGTATGTCTGGTTTTCTTCTATGCACGTGTGTGTGCATGTGTGTGTGCGCACGCCGTGAACGTAACAGAGAACGCTGGGACAGCTTCTTTAGGAAAGAAAAATAAAAGAGGACGATGAAGAGTAGAGATAAAATGGCTACCTACTGCAGTCTGGAGAGTTTCCAATTTAACGGGGGGAAAAAAGGAAGATTTTGCAACATACATTCGAGACTTGAGCAGTATTTTTACGTGTGTGCTATAGAGGATACAGATAAACAGAGGGCTGTTCTCCTAACGTTGGTGGGAGAAATGACATTTACCATGCTTAAGCTTGTGTTGTCCACAGAAACCTGCTGAGCTGGAGTATAAAGGAGAGTCTAGAACAGTGGTTTTCAACCTTTTTTCGTTTGTAGACCCCCTAAAAATTTCAAATGGAGGTGCGGACCCCTTTGGAGATCCTAGCCATAGTCTGCGAACCACTAGCTGTCCCTGGACCACAAGTTGAGAACCACTGGTCTGAAGAAACCAGATCATACAGCTTCTCTCAGAGCCTCCTAACCTGCAAGCAGGCCCAGGAAACCCCTTCTAGTTTACAGTGAGAGCTTTAATTTTCTCCTAAGCAGATTTCATCTCCTCACTCTTCACCCCCTTTTCCAGGTCAGTAATAAATATATTGGAGACAGCTGGTCCTAGTACTGACCCCAGCCCACTGGACTTGCTTCTGACCTCACTTACACCGGCTCTTTTCTAGTCTAACTCTAAGGGATGTCTACACTTGGAGCTAGGGCTGCAGTGCTGAGCGTGTGTAAACGTACTCACGGTAGTTCTCATCGAGCCAGCGCATTACAAGCAGGAGTGTAGCCGCAGGAGCACTAGCTGCCCCATGTACATACCCAGGGGGCCTGGGCGGGTTTGTACCTGAGGGGGCCAGCCTGTGCTACTGCAGCTACACTATGATCCTTGCAGCTGATGAGAGCCAGCACAGCTCGTCTGTGTGAGCTGGGCACTGCACCCCTCGCTCCAAGGGCAAACACACCCCAGCTGACATCTGTTGAAATGCTGTTGATTTGCACCAGGGTGGGATGAAAATTAGGTCCATGGCAGCCAGCATGTTGGGAGGTGGCTGGGTTCCCACTTCTCCTCCTTGCTCTCTTCCAGGCTGTTTCAGTAAGGATCAAGTGTATCTGGATGGAATTCTCCGCATCCTGAGGCATCGGCAGACTATTGACTTCCGGTTGCTGGCAGCACTGGGCAAGGTAACAGCCTGGAGTGATGGACAGAACCTGTTTCCTGATGTGAAATCAGTACATGGGAACGGTTCTGCTGCAGGATGGGCCACGGTTTATGGATTATTTTTGTGGTGTTTTTACACCCCCCGCCAGTGCGATAACCAGGGTTCTTCCCCTTGGTCTCAGGGACGTAATCATAAACTTTGCTATTTGATTAATGTAAATACTCAGGAAATTAACATGAAAAACCCAGCTCTGGTCATTAACCCTGTTCTTAAATGATGGAATTTAGCACAAATACCGAATAGAAAATTACTGGGGAAAGGGATCTGGGGATTATAGTGGATCACAAACTGAATAGGAGTCAACAGTGTAACACTGTTGGGAAAATGCGAACGTCATTCTGGGCTGTGTTAGCAGGAGTGGGGAAGTGGGACACTGGGAGGACACACGAGGAAGGTACAAGGTGGAAAGCCTCCTGATTCATACTGAGAAAGCAGGGCAATCGGCTAGTTATCTCAGGTGAATGTAAACGAACACAAGAAGCCTGGGAAAAAGCAGGAAGAATTGGAGGTCCTGGCACAATCAAGGAACTATGATGTGATTGGAATAAGAGAGACTTGGTGGGGCAGTTCACATGACTGGAGCACTGTCATGGATGGTATAAACTGTTCAGGAGGGACAGGTATGGGAGGAAAGGCGGAGGAGTTGCACTATATGTAAGAGAGCCTGTTCAGAGTCTTTGGGTTGAGTCTAGAGGCAAGAGCAACAAAGGTGATGTTGTGGTGGGCGTGTGCTATAGACCACCAGACCAGGGGGATGAGGTACACAAGGCTTTCTTCCAGCAACTAACTGAAGTTTCCAGATCACAGGCCCTGGTTCTAATGGGGGATTTCAATCACCCTGACATCTGCTGGGAGAGCAATACAGCAACACACAGACAATCCAGGAAGTTTTTGAGGAGAGTGTTGGGGACAACTTCCTGATGCAAGCACTGGAGCACCCACTAAGAGGCTGTGCTCCTCTGACCTGCTGCTCACAAACTGGAAGAATTGGTAGGGGAAGTAGAAGTGTGGCAACTTGGGCAGCAGTGACCATGAGATGGTTGAGTTCAGGATCCTCACAAAGGAAGAAAGGAATAGCAAAGTATGGACCCTGGACAGCACTTTGTCTCCTTCAGAGAACTGATGGACAGGATCCCTGGAAGGCTAATATGAGGGGGAAAAGTATCCAGGATGCTGGCTTATTTAAAGAAGCCTTACTGAGGGCACAGGAACAAACCATCCCAATGTGCAGAAAAATAGCAAATAGGCAGGCAGCACAGCTTGGATAACAGTGACATCTTCGGTGAGCTTAAACTCAAAAAGGAAGCTTACAAGAGTGGAAATGGACAGATGACTAGAGAGAAATATAAAATTGTATGCAGGGATGTAATCAGGAAGGCAAGGCACAATTGGAGCTGCAGCTAGCAAGGGATGTGAAGGGAACAAGAAAGGTTTCACAGGTATGTTAGCAACAAGAAGGTGGTATGGGAAAGTGTGGGACCCGTACTGAGGGAGGGAGGCAACCTAGTGACACTGATGTGGAAAAAGCTGAAGTACTCAATGCTTTTTTGCCTCGGTCTTCACAGTCAAGGTCAGCTCCCAGACTGCTGCACCAGACAACACAGTAAGGGGAGGAGGTGAACAGCCCTCAGTGGTGAAAGAACAGGTTAAGGACTATTTAGAAAAGCTGGACATGCACAAGTCCATGGATCCAGATCTAACGCACCCAAGGGTGCTGAGGGAGTTGGCTGACGTGATTGCAGAGCCATTGGCCATTATCTTTGAAAATTCGTGTGATTGGGGGAGGTCCCAGACAATTGAAAAAGGCAAATATAGTGCCCAGGAAACAAAGAGAACCCAGGGAACTACAGACCGGTCAGCCTCACTTCAGTCCCTGGCAAAATCATGGATCAGGTCCTCAGGAATCCATTTTGAAGCACTTGGAGAGAGGAAGTGATCAGGAACAGTCAACATGGATTCACCAAGGGCAAGTCATGCCTGACCAACCTGATTGCCTTCTGTGATGAGATAACTGACTTGTGGATTGGGGAAACGGTAGATGTGATATTATCTTGACTTTAGCAAAGCTTTTGATACGGTCTCCCCAGTATTCTTGCCAGCAAGTTAAAGAAGTATGGGCTGAATGAATGGACTATAAGGTGGACAGAAAGCTGGCTAGATTGTCGGGCTCAACGGGTAGTGATCAACGACTCGATGTCTAGTTGGCAGCCGTTAGCAAGAGGAGTGCCCAGGGGTCAGTCCTGGGGCTGGTTTGTTCAACATCTATTAATGATCGGATGATGGGATAGATTGCACCCCAGCAAGTTCACAGACGACACTAAGCTGGGAGGAGTGGTAGATACGCTGGAGGTTAGGGATAGGGTCCAGAGTGACCTAGACAAATTGGAGGATTGGGCCAAAAGACATCAGATGAGGTTCAACAAGGACAAGTGCTGGCTGGTGAGTCTTGCCACATGCTCAGGTTTAGCTGATCGCCATATTTGGGGTCGGGAAGGAATTTTCCTCTGGGGCAGATTGGCAGAGGCCCTGGAGGTTTTCGCCTTCCTCTGCAGCGTGGGGCATGGGTCACTTGTTGGTGATTCTCTGCAGCTTGAGGCTTCAAACCACAATTAAAGACTTCAGTAACTCAGACATAGGTTAGGGGTTTGTTATAGAAGTGATGGGTAGGATTCCGTGGCCTGCTTTGTGCAGGAGGTCAGACTAGATGATCATATTGGTCCCTTCTGACCCTAAAGTCTATGAGTCTGAGTCCTGCACTTAGGAAGGAAGAATCCCCTGCATCGCTACAGGCTGGGACTGAGCTGCTAAGCAGCAGTTCTGCAGAAAAGGACCTGGGGATTGCACTAGACGAGAAGCTGGATATGAGTCAACAGTGTGCCTGTTGCCAAGAAGGCCAACGGCATATTGGGCTGTATTAGTAGGAGCACTGGAGCAGATCGAGGAAGTGATCATCCCTCTATTTGGCACTTGGTGAGGCCACATCTGGAGTATTGCGTCCAGTTTTGGTCCCCCCAATAGAAAGGATGTGGACAAATTGAGAGAGTCCAGCGACGGGCAACAAAATTATTAGGGTTGGGCACATGACTTACGAGGAAGGCGGAGGGAACTGGGTTATTTAGTCAGCAGAAGAGAAGAGTGAGGAGGATTTGATAGCAGCCTCAACTACCTGAAGGGGGTTCCAAAGAAGATGGAGCTTGGCTGTCTCAGTGGTAGCATTAGGTGAATAGAACAAGGAACAATGGTCTCAAGTTGCAGTAGGTGAGGTCTAGGTTGGATATTAGGAAACACTATTTCACTAGGAGGGTGGTGAAGCACTGGAATGGGTTCCCTAGGGCGGTGGCGGTATTCTATCCTTAGAGGTTTTTAAGGTCTGGCTTGACAAAGCCCTGGCTGGGATGATTTAGTTGGGAATTGGTCCTGCTTTGAGCAGGGGGTTGGACTAGATACCTCCTGAGGTCCCTTCCGACCCTGATATTCTATGATTCTATGAGTGTTGTTAAGCAAGACACAAAACATAATTCTTCCACTCTACACTGGTAAGGCTTCGAGTGGAGTATTGTGTCCACATCTGGGCACCACACTTTGGGAAAGATATGGACAAACTGGAGAAGGTCCAGAGAAGAGCCACAAAAATGATGGTCTAGAAAACATGACCTGTGAGGAAAGACTGAAAAAAATGGGTTTGTTTAGTCTGGAGAAGAGAAGCCTGGTGGAGAGAGAGGGACATAATAACAGTCTTCAAGTACATAAAAGGTTGTTATAAAGAGGGGGGTGAAAAATTGGTCTCCTTAACCACTGAGGACAGGACAAAAAGTAATGGACTTAAACTGCAGTAAGGGAGATTTAGGTTGTTGGGTCTCATGCACTGCAGTGAGAAACAAGAGTATCTGTTGGAAGCCTCTCCATGACCCCTCCACGTCACCCCTGACCCTAGAGTCTGGAGCTGGTGGTTCACAGCCACACAGCCCTCCTGGCCAGAGAGTGACCATGTAGCTCTGGTGCCTGGAATTCCTGAGAATGTCCCATCTGTTCTTGCCACCACGTGGGGCCCTCTCAATAAGGCCCGGGCTAGTGTAGCTAAGTTAGCAGCCCTCCCCCAGATGCTATAGCAGGAGGTGAGTGAAGCAGAACGCATGCAGGGCTGCGTGGGTGCAGAGATCCCCTTGGATGGCTGGCCTGAAACATCCATTTTCTTTCCACCAGGTCTCCTACGAAGATGTGAATCAGCTGAAGAAATTTGGGGTTCTGGAGAAGGCACGAATCCCCCATTTCATGCAGGACATGGAACGGTACAGGCAGCAGCTTGACCACATCGTCGCCACCAACAGACTGAACGAGGAGGAGCTCGAGCAGTTGCTGCCAGGCTGACCAGGTCTGCAGGGTCCTGACCTGCCTGCCCCTGTGGCAGTGTCCCACTTCCCAGGCCACACTGCCTTGCAGACAGGAAGCCTTAGGCGCAAAAGGGAGTTGTCTTGTGTGTGTGTCTGATTGCAGCCGTCCAAAGCATTTAGGGTGCCCAGGGGTCTGTGTGTGTATTATTCATTTTGTGACTGTTTGGCAGGTTAGTCCTGACCAGGAGGCGGCTGCCATTTCAGAGCTTCCTCCCAGCCATTCAGCATTGGGTCTTGCAAAGGGAGAGCTGGTGTGTGTGGGTTCCTGCAGCAGGCCACAGCTTAGCAGTATGGAATGTGGCGGTGAGGGTGGGGGGAGGGGATGATGGCTAAGATGCATGCAATGCCACAGGAGGGAACTAGCACCACAGGTGCTTTGGGGGTGGGGGTTTTAAATGCTGTTGCAGGGAGAGGGCGCTACACTGGGGGAAGGAAGGATGATGGAAGATAGTTAAACAAATCCAAGGTGAACAGAAATGTTCTATAGGAATCACTGAGAGGACTGTGAAGTCTGCAGATCATAGATTAAAACCCTAGGAGGGAGCGGTGGATTGGTCAGGGAGGGTGGAAGGGTGTGAGGTGTTGGAGGAGCAGAGCTGGACGTGTGCTGCACTCCAGGAGAGGGTGAAGGAGCACCAGGGCTGTTCTCGTCTATATCGGTTCTTGTCCTGTGCTTGGCACTATAGTACCTGGGCAGAGAGGAAACCATACAGCTAGGAGTGACTTCTCTAGCTGGGGAGAGGGGACTGGATACTATTAAAGAAATCAAATTTAGGCTGCATGCCATGAAAAGCTTCTGCCAGCGTGGTATTTCCTCACGAGCAGGTGCTCTGGTCAGCACCAGAACTCAGTCAACTGCTTCTTTGCTTTCCACTCAGACATTGCCCGAAAAAATGCCTTTGCCCCTGACCATTCCTCAGCTGTAAGGAAGATTTTAATCCCCTCAATAAAAGATTTTTTTTGCACTCATGTTTACATGGGAAGTGTCAGTAATGCTGGAGGCCTCACTGGGGGACTAGCGAAGAAACGGGGGATGGTGTCACCCAAGAACTTGAAATCTGAGCACCAGCTTTCTGGCAGTGCTGGGGGACTATTGTGAATGGTCCCTGCCCAGTCAGTGGTAGTTCAGTGAGAGTGGCCAGTTCCATTCTGAATGTCCTTTCTCCATTGCTTAGAACTTTGTCAAACTTTCACTTGGCAGCATGACATTTTCCAGCTCTCGTCTCTGCCTGCTGGTGATTTTTTTGTTGCAAAGTCTGACCCTGAAGCATACATTGGCCACCAGTCCCAGCGCTTAGATTCTCCTCTTTAATATATTTCCTCCAACAAGGCAATTCCAATCCCCAAACTCCTTACACCATTGCTTGAAAAAGCTATTTACACATATCCCATTGCAACCTCCCTCCCCCTTGTCAAGTAAGGCCCCAAGTGGTGGAGCAGCCCCTGATGTGACTATCAGAAGCAGTCAAGGGAAGTCTCTGGCAGCCTTTATAGTGGAATGGATTGAAGAGAGGGTGACAGACACTGTGATGGTTTCTGATTGGTTTAAATCGCATCCCTGATGAAGTAACAAGGTGGGGATGGTGAATTAGATCTAATCCACCCCCACATGTGTAGCTAGAAGCGCTTCATCTGGCGGCGCTCCTGGCGGCGTTGCTTCTTCTCATTTGGCTCCTGGGTGGCAGCTGAAGAGTCGGCCGTGAGCCAGGGCCCCAGGATGTTCACCCACAGGAGATAGAGAGCCCGTCCTGGTGCCTACAAAGCACAACAGGCAGCAAACTCAGTTACTGTAGGACCAGACACCGCAGAGCTCTGGAGAAGCTGATTCTACATCCAGAACTGGACATGACCCCTGCGTCTAGGTCTTTAGTGACGTTAGTGCTGGTGAAAGGTGCCCCTAGATACGTGCCACAGGCAATGGGAGCTGCAGGGGCTCAGCACTTTTGAGAACCACTCACTTCTTTAGGGGCCTAAATATAGACTTGAGGCCTCATGATCAGAGCCTAGTTATGAAAATCTTGACTTCCGTTCCTAAGACCTCCACAGACCAGGCCCCACTTCTCAGCAACGGACTCGCCCCCATTCCAGGAGGACTGCTCCTCGGAACAGGAGAATGTGGGCTACTCCGTTTCAGTGCTTATTCAGTTCAGTCTGTTCCTCCTGACAAGACGCCCAGTGCAGGGGTCAGACCTGAGGCCGCTCCACCGACAAAGGGAAATATTCTGAGTTACCTTTTAGTGAGCCAGTCATTTATTATGGGTGGCTTCTGCCACACAGACCCACTGGTGACAAAGCTAGGTACTAATCAGATTGGAATTTTTTAATCAGTCTATGCAGGAAGTTCTGTTCTGATGTACGTCTCCCTGGGCCAGATGTTAAAGTCATTGATAAGTCAGAAGGGTCAAAAAAAGAAGTTGATTTTCAAGGGTGCTGAGTGCTCAGCAGCTCCCCAGTTCAGGCAGGGTTTCCCCTGCACCGACACAGTCAAGCGAAGGCAGATAAGTACTCACAGCTCACCCCGCCACCACACACATGGAAAGTATCACAATGCGCATCCCAAGACAGCCTGGATTCTGCCCCATCTATCATTGCCCTCTGGGCCTCTCACTGTCCAAGAGCTTTCAGAGAGGTGACACCCAAACCCCAGCAGGCCTCAGCATTCCCATGCATAATGGCACTCTCTCATCTGGAGAAGATTGGGGGAGGGCTGCATGGGTTACCAAAACTCAGCTCCAGACTGGGAAGGGAGGGTGAGAAATGAAATGGAAATAAGGGGTAAACAGTGAGAGTAATTAACCACTGGGACAATTAGCAAGGGCCGTGGTGGATTCTCCATCCCTGGCCATTTTTAAATCAAGACTGGCCGTTTTTCTAAAATCTGCTCTGGGAATTCTGCTGGGCCAGTTCTCTGGCCTGTGCTCTACAGGCGGGCAGACTTGGTCCTTCTGGCCTTGGAGTCTATGAAATGGAGCAGAGTTGGAAGGGAGAGCAAGGCAAGGGCTGAATCTGGGTGTAGAGAGAAGGGCCTGAACGACTTACCAAGAGCCAGAAGTACCAGACATAGAGGGAGAAGCAGCTGAGCACCTGAACAATGGCAGTCAGTAAGATCACATCCTTGAGGTGCCTGAGAGGGACAGGAAAAACAACAGGTTAATTGCACTGAGCCAGGGCCCGTTTTCTGTACCGAACATCGACAGTCGCAAACCCTGTCGTTAACACTACAGTTCTGCTGCCACTGCAAAGCTACTGGGCTCCCCTATAGCCCTTCCCCATTCTCCATTGGGCAGGAACAGTTCCTTGGCTTTGGCTTAGCCTTAGCCCACAGGGGAATTGTGTGTTAAATTCCCCATTCTGCCAAGTGAGTTAAGGCATCGGAGAAATAGTGTCTTCTGGATTAACTACAATTGGCTGAAGACTCAAATAGGGCCTTGGGCTCCGCAGCGGAGGGATAGGACAGACCTGGCTGAATGGGAGAAAAAATGCTCAACGCCGTTACAGGCAGCTACATATGAATTTTGGCCTGTGTTCTGCACGAAGCCTGCTCACTCACAGGACGCTGAGAGGTGTTAATCCCATGCCACAGCAGCTAGCCCCTCTGCATTTCCATACACAGCGGCTGAGCTAACAATGCAGCATCCCATGGACAAACATACCCCAACGGCCACAAACTGAGCCACAGGGACAACTGCCCGTTACTCATCTGACCTCAGGCCAGGTCTCCCCCCCCCCACCCCTTTGATTTCCCACACATAAAACCATTGAGGTAACACTCAAACGGCGAGTGCCATTGGCAAGGGGGGGCTGAACACCAGCTTTGATTACAGAATCGCAGCTCTCACAACAGCATGATATGTTTGTCTTCTACACAGCTCAGACACACACAGACTGTTGTAATGTGCACAGAAGAGAAACAGCCCCCCGGCACTCACATGAAACAACACGTACTAGAGTGAGAAACCAACAGGCTGGCACACAGACCCTGCACCAGTGGGAATTAGGATGTCTCACTGTATGCAGTGCCGCACGGAGCTGCCCAGCATTTGGAAACAGCTTCTCTGGGTACCTGACCACACAGCACGTGAGCACCTCGCAAACAGGAATGAATTTCGCCTCACCACAGGCCACAGGGACTGAACTGAGATCTCCCAAGTAACAACTGCCTACACAACACCCTCAAGGAACGTACAAAATCCAGTTTGGGGTTAGATGAGACGTTGGAAATACATTTCAATCAGTACTGTACAAAAAGCAGTTTCAAGTCAGTGTTTGTTCCCGTAAAAGGTGACTGTACTGTCAGGTGAAAGGGGAGTGTAACGATGGCTCTTGGAGTGTTTCAAATGGCAAACTGACATGAACTGAGCAGCTGAGAGTACAGCACATTAGTCCTGACGCACTGCGCACCTTTTCTGACCCTGCTGGGAAAAAGTGCACAGGAAAATACTGAAAAACCCAGAGATTGCATCATTGGAGACTATTCCAATGCACAAACACAAGGGGGCAGAGTGGAGCAGTAACCCGTGACTGCTTTTGGTGACTTCGGTGTCTCTTAGCACATCTATGCTGCATTAATAGTGGTTTTTTGCATGCTCTATTATTTATCTTGGACAAAAATTATTCTAGGCAGTGAACTGTAGTATATCAGGCAAGTAAAAACTCTCTCTACTGCCCAGGCAAAAGTAACTCAGGACAGTTGTAACAGGAAAGAGAGAACTTACATGAGGTGTGGATTCGAGGGACATATACAATCATTTACCTTCACTTTTTAGAACAAGCCAATAGAAGTCCCATCCCTGCCAATCCATTTCCAATCACACAGCTGTATTGTGAAGCACCAGGCCATGTGTCACATCTGGCGCAACATTATTATCCAGCCAAACAATTTCCCATAGTACTAGGAGGATTTCAGAAAAGATCAGGTGTTGCTGTTTTTTCACTACCACTCTGTCCTGTACAGTGCGCGTCACACAAAGGCCCCAGCAAGCTTTCCAGAGGTAAGTGGTCAATGAGGAGAGTAAGAGAGACATTAAGTAGTAAGGAGACAAGGGAGAAACCAAGTGGGTGAGGTGGCGATACCCAGGCCAGTTGCACCAGAAGCTATAGTGCAAACGGCCTTTGCACCAACACACAAGCAGTTTCTTTTTCTGGTAGTAGCCAACTTCCTCCTCTTCCCCTACCTCTCCTTGCCTGAGTCCTCCCTTGCACAGAAAGTTTGATAAAGTCTTTGGTTTAGCTGCAGTGTCAACTTTGCCCACATGAGCAACAGACACAGAGGACAACAGGAGGAGTCACAGAGTGGTGATGGCAACAGTGCAGTCATGTTGGGATGGTTCTGCCGTTCTCACCCCTCAGCAGGGCCCTTAACATTCAATGCTGCAGTCATGCCCTTGGGGAGGGGATGCCACCCTGGGCCTCCCAGTGGAATTCAGTTTTTCCCCTCAATGTTTTCCATAGAATTTTAGTTCCAGGTTTAAAAAGGTGCCATTTCTTCCCTGTCCGTCAGAAGGGGGCCTCCTGAACATACAGCAATGTGCCGCCATCTGCCCAAGCCTGCATGTGAACGCCCTCTGATTGTCCTGGCACCAGGCGACACGCCGCGACAGACCCCTATGGTGACATCTCCGTACCGTATGGGGCACCGCGTGAAGGAGTTAGCGATGTAAAAGGTTCAACGGTTAACATTAGGCTTACCGTTAACCGACTGTAACCATTAACACTCAGCCCCCGCCCCGCCAGAGCCTCCTCGGTTAACCAGTTCAATGATATAATTTTAATCGTTTAACTGGTTAACTTTTTAAACGATACTTCCATCCCTAGGAGTGAGACTTTGTGTGTACTCCCCCCCACTCTGACACTTACCCAGCTCACCCCTGGAGCAGATTGCCTGTTTCTCCAACCCCTCTCTTCCTCCTGGGAGCACCCCGGGCCCAAGAACAGGGCTGGGCACTGAACACGTACAGACACACTCAGTCCTGCCCCAGAGAGCTGACAATCGAAATAGAGCAGGCAGATGCAGGGTGGGGGAAGGGACAGACACACAACCAGAATGCCTCACCTCAGGTGAGGAGGACCTTTAATAAAGATCTGACAAACAGGTGGAGTGGATCGAGGGAAGGGACTGACTCTCTCTGTGCAGCGTGGGGCTGGATCTCTGAGGAGAGGCCGGAGAGCAAGGACTTGCTCTAGACTACACACAATTGCTTGGTCTTTCCTGTGAGCAAGCTGAGGGTGCCTGAATTAGCTTAGCTCACACGTATAAATCCAGGTCTGTTAAGCAAGCTTTTAATTCCACTGTCTCTCTTTTTAATAGGTCTTGTTTTGTTCTAAGGAAACAACTCTTGTGTAGGTGCTTCAGGCAGCCAATCCAAGGAAAAGAACCCTATAACTCTGGAGAGGGTAAAGATTTCCCCTCAGCCAAAGGGCAGGGGAAGAGCTGTCCTCTGCTAGACAATGTAACACCCCAGGAGAGAGGCCAAAGGGCCAGGGAGGAGTTGGTGGAGCAGCTGGGTACGGTCGCCCAGCCAGCCAAGTGCAACTCACTGTCTCAGCCTAGCACACTTCCTGAGGTGCCCGTTCCTCACTTCCTGGAGGCAGAGCTAGACGTTCAAGCGACGAGGACAGTTTGACAGATTCTTGGCAAATGACAAGAATGATTAGAAAGTTTCCCACTGGGGAGAGCAAGTGAACTTTGTGGGACGGCCTCAGAGCTGAGGCTCTGCTCTGTTTCTTCCCACGCTCTCAGGGGTAAATGGGTCTGTGTACGCACTCAGGCAGCAGGTCCTGCTCACCTGGACTCGGGTGGGTGTGGACACTCACTCTGCCATCCCCTGCTCCATATTCAGGTCAATTCCCCCGTCGGCAAGGTTGCCATCGTCAGTGAAAGAGGCCTTTGCCATGGAGCTCATGGAGCGGTAACTGGCACCGTAGATCACCATGCTAAACACAAACGCAACCTGCAACAAGCAAACAAAGGTCAGCCATGAAAGCGACTCATCCACAGGGGAGGAGCAGAGCCCCAGAGCAATGATTTGTACTGATATTCCTGATCAATGAAGATCTTCTCGTCTCAGCTGGGTAAAAGCCCCTCACGGGGTCTGTGTGTCCAGGAAAACATGGCTTATGCACTGCCTATCAGAGCAACCTGGAAACAATGGGGGCCCCAGGCCCCAGACAGTGTGAGTGAATGCCAAAATCCACATAACCCCAACAGGAGATCTGAGGGTCGCTGTTTGAACAGCCAGTAAAGATTTCTCATAGCCCCAGGTAGAAGCTGAAGGAAGGGCGAGAGAGTGGAACAAATATCCCACCAGGTGTTACCCCCTCGCTTCCTCCACCCTGAGCAGAGAAGGGTCAGAGATCAGGGACTTACCCAGGTCCAGGAGGAGGCTGTTGCGTAGAAGATCACCAGGTTCACAACTGCATAAATGGCCTGAAGACAAGGGAAATAGAGCCAAGAAGCCAGAATGAGTGAGCGTGAGGGGAAGAAACACCTCAGGGACGGGACAGCTTTGGGCCTTCTCCCAATCTGCTATCATGAAAAATGGCCTAAGTCTCAGAGGGTCACCCCCGCTTGCACTTTGCCTGCTTCTCCAAGATCTAGTGCCCTATGACGCTGGAAAAGGAAAGCTTCAGAGAGCTCCCTGGCATCAGAAAGCTGAAGCTGGATCCAGACAGTTTTCAGAGCCAGGCAAGCCCCAGACCTATGAGCTGGCTCCAGCAGAGCAGAAATGTTAGTCTGACTAGGGGTGAAAGCTGTAAGGTGAAGGAGAGCTCCTCGTTTTCCTAGTGCCAGTTCTTAGCTCCTTCATCCCTCCTAGCCACGCGTGCCTTTACAGTACGCCCTAGGCCAAGACATATATGGAGTTTTGGAGACTGTTTCTGTCATTTGTGGGGCTGTACATTTCTGCTCCTCCCCAGAAAATAAAAACCCAAAGGAAGTCTTGCCCACCCCCGAGCTTTCAGAACGCTGGGTGGGAGAAAGTGCACTTCCCAACCTGCAATTCCTCACTACAGGCCAGGTTTGGGTCAACTCCCTCCCTGCTAATCCATTCCTGGAAGTTAAAACCACTCCACCTCCACTGAGAGACAGAGGTGTCAGCTCTTTCCCCAGGTCTCTGGGGACTCAGCAAGGGTCGCTACTCCCCCTACAGCCCTTAAGTGCAGAAGTTACGTGAGGCCATATGGCCCTTTTCATGTTGGCCCTGATTGAAATGGAGCTGCCAGCCAGAGAAGAAATCCCTTCTTCATCTCCCCCAACCCTTCAATCTCCAAGGCCACACAGGATTTAGGGCTATCAGGCTTCACAAAAGGATGGGACAGAATAGGCATCTGGGAAGGAAGCAATGTCCTGCCCAACATGCTGGGATTTGCCATTCCAGCCAGTAGCTGCAGACAGGAATTCATAGCCCTAGAAGACTGATGGAGAGACACACTCACGTTAGCACCAAGGATGATCCGCAGGTAGAATTTCAGCGTCTCCTTGTTCTCTTCAAAAATCTGCTTTTTCCCTTTTGTTCCCACCTTCCCCTTTGGCTGGAAAAAGAGCGCAGCCTTTAACACATACATCCTTACACCCCTCTGCTCACATCTGAATCCCTTCCCCAAAGCTCCTCCTGCCTACCCCCCCCTCCACAACCCACTGTCGCTGATCTCAAAGGCAGTGCTGTTGAGGCCTGAAGTAATTATAGAACATAGTCATTTAGCTGCTTTGAGTGTGGAGACACCGGACAGTGAGTGCTCTTTTCATATGGTGCTAAAGGGAAAAAAAAAAATCTCCATTCTGTCCAGCCATTGTTGGGCAAGTTCTTGTACACGTGTATCATTTGCTTGCAGGACTGTAGGTCTCTTGCCCCAGCTGCTGTAGATGGCCATTAAGGTTGGGCCCCTGGCTTTGCATCCATATTCCAGGATGGGTTGGATTATGCTGTCAGGTCATTTTCATAGTAGTTTTCGGATGGTCGATATTTATCCTGTGGCTTTTGTTAATGGCACTTAAGCCCTACAGGCTTCTTCTGCTCCTGTGTTTGTCAGCAGTCTAGAGCACCACATGGGTTCTACCCCAGCATTTATAAAGCATAGTTTAGTCTGCTGGTCTTTGGGCATTTTGTAGACAAACATTTTTTGTTTATCCTAAGCTGACCTGCAAAGTCCAAGCATTGCCATGTGCTTCTAACTGTTGTCAGTTTCTCTGGAGGCCAGCTTATATGGGTGAGCATATCATCCCCAGTTTCTACCTCTGTTGTTCAGTTGGAGCCCTGGTTTGGAGAACTGTTTTGCAACAGTTGGTCAGTCATTGATGTTTACAGGCTGGGCAGGGCACGGCTACATCTCTGTCACTCCCCTTTCTTTCCTGAAGGCCCCTATCTGCACGTTGTCTATTATAACCCTACCCTTGAGGGATCCATACACAGCTCTAAAGAGACAGTCAATAGAACTCATGTCAATTAATCAAATGAGCATCACGTTCTACATCCACCCCCAAGATCCCCTCACCATTTTCTGTGGTTTTACAATCACCCCCCCACACCCTGCTGTGCAGCCCTCGTGGGGGAGCAGCGATAGGGTCTCACACAGGGAAACACCCTCCTGTTTCGCTCTCAGGAGTGTCGAAGCTGAGGGCCCAGGCCAGGCCCAGAAGGGGGCGGCTGGGGTGGACTGAGGGTACAGGGCAGGGGGGTGGCCAGGAGGCACAGGCCAAGCCTGGGGCAGGCGGACTCAGACCAGGCCACAGGGGGTGGGGGAGGGGAAATCCTCAGGCCAGGTCCAGAGGGGCGGACAAGGGGCTCAGGCCAGGCCATAGGTGGGGGAGGGGCCGGGCGGGGGGCTCAGGCCAAGCCCGGGGGAGGGGGGCTCAGGCCAGGCCATAGGTGGGGGAGGGGCCGGGCGGGGGTCCCCAGGCCCCCGCCGTCCCTCACCGCCATTGCGGCTCCAGCGCCCCCGGCAGCAGCGACACCAACTCAGCACTAGCGCAGCTTCCGGCCCCGGGCTCGCGTCACCGGAAGCGGAAGGGACGCAGCGGCGCTGTGAGAAAGAGGCGGGGTTCTGACCCCCCGCCACCAGATTACCATTCCCAGCAGCCTTTGCGGCGTTGCCAAGGTGAACCCGGAAGGGCGGGCGCAGAGACCGGCAGTGAGTGGGACGGACACTGGGGTGGGGTGGTAGGGACAGGGCAGCGCGTGAGTGATGGACGGACGGACAGACAGGGGGTAGGGGGTGGGGCAGTAGGACAGACAGACAGGGGGTAGGGGGTGGGGCAGTAGGACAGACAGACGTGGGGGCAGTAGGACAGACAGACAGACAGGATGGGGGCATTGGGGAGGGCCAGGTGTTGATAGCTCTGTCTGGACTCCAGAGACTGAGGCACTCGCCTGGATGAACCGAGGGGAGCAGCTGGGCCTGAGCAGGGGCAATCCGTGCTGGGGGTCCCAAGAAGGGGCAGATGCAGCTGCCGTCCCCCGGACACCGGCATGGAGATGCGAAGGCTCCCGATGGAGGTAACACCTTCTGATAGCTCAGGCTGGACGGCAGCGGGCTGATGGGGGACCCCTGTGGCACTTCCAAGTCCCGTCAGTGGCTGGAGGTCACAAGAGTTCATATGACTAGAACTGGGATTCAAATTAGGACAACACTCCTGTGTTTCCTTGGGCTCTAGGTTGGTAGCAGGGCCCAGCCTGTGTCATCTAAATGGGCCGCTAGAATGTTATTGCTGGCGTCTGTGTTACCAGTGTTCGTCCTGCTCTCCGGGGACAGGGACTCACTCCACCAGAGATGCTGCTCCCTCATGGCTTCAGAGAGGGCAATGGCTCTTCAGGGCTCATCGCACCTTTACCACACATTATAGGACGAATGTGTATGCCTCTGTGGCCACAGCCTGCAATAAAAACACTCCAAGTGCAGCGCTTGAAGGGATGCTGCTGTTCACAGCCAACTGCTATAATCTCCAGTAAGTTGTTCACTGGAGAAGACAATGTTATAACCTGGCACAGGGCCCTTCTCTATGATCACTAGGTCTCTTGCAAGCAGGGTCCACGTGTTTCCCAGCCAGTTGGCTCTGGGTAGAATCTAGTCGCTGCTTCTAGCTCAGGCAGCTTATCCTCCGGGCTCAGACCTCCTGGCTCAGGCCCTTGTTGGGATGTGGGATGCTGCCCCCCCTCATCCCTGAGCCCCTCAGGATTCCCATTACCAAAACTCCAAATCAGCCAGCATCTCTTTTCCTGGTGTTTTTCTTGTAAAGAGCTTTGTTTATATTAAGAAACATAAAACTATACCCACGCAGCCCCCAAGCTCCACCTTAGCTGTGGGTACTCCGGCTTCTAGTTTAACCCCTGCGGGGACAATGTGAGGGGAAAGCAAGGAACACAGGCTGAGCCAAGGAATTTTTGGCCACAGTACCCTGCTGGTAAAGCACTCGAGAGGTGCAGATCTTTGAACTAAGCAGAAATCCTGAGACACTCTATTCTGTGGTCCAAACTTACCGTTGGGTGTTTCTATTGGGTGTTGAGCAGCCTCAGTTTCACTGGGATTTGATTTCACTGGGATAACTTTGACTTCCGAGGGAGCTGGGAGTGCTCAGCATTCCGCAGGATGTGGCTCTATGTTAGAAACCTTTGCATCAAGAGGTTGGTGTGAGCTTAAAAAGCACAAAGTATTCAGCCATCTTCTGTACAGTGAGGATAGTGCTGCTGTGGAAACACCCTTTTGAGGGGTCATTAAGGATGCTAATAAGAGCAGCTAACGTTCAGCTCTGCTATGACCCAAAGTACCTACCAGTAACAAGCAATAGCCTGGCAGAACAGTTTCGCTAGAATTTTCCAGACTGCTTATCTGCTTTTATTACCTGGCCTCCCTCAGCTTCTTCCCTCAATGCCTTTGATCCCCTGTGGGACTTGGTGATGATACTGTCACTCTTAGACCAGGCCCCTGTGGACTGACCGTGCTCACCCTGCCTGTGTGATGGGGCTCGGCATTTGTGGGTCTTCCCCTGGGGAGCTAGTGACCAAACAGCCTTCTCTCGGACCACAGCAGTGTTCGTGTGACCTCAGGATCCAAGCAGAGCATAAGAGAAAAAGGGATTTTACAACAACAAAATTCTACACATCTAGAGTCCTTACCTGGGGGAGGGGACTGTTCCCTATAACATTTCCCCCCCGCACGCCCCCTGTCCTTAGAGCCAGCCAAGGGTCTTTCTTGGCAGTTTCCTGGATTTGGAACAGTTTGGTGAGCTCTGCCAGCGACCAGGCTGGAACAGCCAAGTGAAGGGCCCTTGCCTTGGCTCTCAGATGCTTGCAGGGACCCACCCCCTCTTCCTAGGGCATTTCTGACAATGCTGCCATTGAACTAACTCAGCAGATGCCTGGGGAAACCCCCCAGTGGCCTGGCCCTGATGCAGTGCCCAGGAAGCGTCACAGGTGTGGTGAAGTGGACTGGTCTAATATGTTTATGAAGGATGTGCATGGCAGTAACTTACCGAGCGTGGGATTGCCACCCCGTTGTGCAGAAGGGTAAACTCTACACCTAGAGCACAGCAGGAGCCGTGAGGTGTGTGTGTGTCACAGAACTGGCTGGGGTGGGATGAACGAGGCATTAAAGGACTGGCTGAAGCTGACCCATATCAGTGGAGGATCCAGAATGACAATGGGAGGCCCAAGGACGTTGGAATCTCTGGCAGGTGGAACATGTGACCTCACCTCAGCATGGGTTGGCAGAAGGGGGATCAGAGCTGGCTTTTGGAGAGGCTCAGCCGCTCTCACCTGGGACTGACAAAGAGGTGACCGAGGGAGAGGGCCAGAAATGGATTCCAGGCAGCGTGGCTGGGTGAACGCTGGCTTTGCCAGGATGGACCATGTCTTAACCTTTGCTTGTCTGTACTAACCTAGGGACTTCCCGATGCTGTCTTCTGGGTGACTAACAAACCCACCTCTGCCTGGTGTCACTGCAAACACTGGCTGAGGTGCGCTGGTCCCAGAAGAGTGTGACGGTCTCTGATCAGGAATCTGTCTCAGTTGGACACGCTGGGTGGAGCTCATGGTGTGAGGCAGGAGTGCTGGAGCCCAAAGCTCAGTCTTGGAAGCGTTGAGGCTGCCTGGCCTACCCTGAAGGAACAGTGAGACCCCTTGCGGACCTGGCACAGTGAAGGGGTCCTTCCAAGGAGCTGTTTAAAAGCTGGAGTGGATCCATGAAAACAGGCAGCTCCAAATCCGTCACAGCCCCATCCTAGGCCACGCTGTTTTCTGACCACTCTTGGGCCTCTCTGTCCTTCGGTGTGGAGTCACGAGGTTCTGATCAAGGAATGAAAACACCACCGATGTAACTACAACGTCTCTGCTGGAGCCAAACAAAATCCTGATCCCAGCTGGCCTTGCTCCCACTACAGCTGTGCGGGGTATTCCTTCAGTTCTGTCAGTTAGTGCCCACCCTTGAGACAGCACTGGTCAAAGTGCACGTGAAATATTACAGGGTGAAAAGGAGGTTGGGAACTGTGCCTGCAAGCATACTAGGATAAAGCATTCCTCACTTCCTGTCCTAAATGCTTGGGCAGCGTCTCTGTGCATGGCCAGCTGCTGTGTCCCACCACAGAAGTGGTCACACTCATTTCTCCTCGGGGCCATGTGCATGGCAAACTTGATCTGAATTCTTCAGCACTCCCATGCAGCAGCCTGGGAATTGGGCAGAAGCTTCCAAGAAATTAAAACAAGGAGGTGGTCTATTGATTCATTAAACAGGACAATGACTCACGGAACCAGTGCAGCGTCTCTGGGTTGTTGAATTTGATCATTTGATTTTGCGCTGTCTCTAAGTTGACAGCATACTCAGAGTTTTGTGTTGATCATATAGCTTGACATTGTGGAAGTTGTCTGGGGGAAGCTGGCTCCTTTGGCACTAGAGTCGGGAACAGCTGGGGCTTTTGTCTCCTGGGAAGGAGGGAGAGGCAGTTTGGGATTGTGGGATACAAACGTGAGCTGGAAGTTTCAGCTGAAATTGTCTGGAGTGAGACAGTTCATCATCCTGACATTTAGATTAGCATTTCAGAGCTCACACACCATCTGCACAAAGAAGGTAGTTCACATCTCTCAGAGCTATTGCTTCAGGCTGGCTGCAGACACAGGCAGACATCAGGGCATCAGTTATGCTGTGTTCTTATTTTAAAGAAGACTGTACAGCAGTGTCTCACTGCTGCTGTTCTCCAGTCATGGCTTCCCCAGCAAATGCCTTAATTCTTCTGTGCTGCGTAAGTCCTGCTCTGGGGCCCTTCCTCATGTGTCTCCCATTCTCTTCCCAGGTCATCACCTACATCCTCAGCTTCTTGCCCATTGCCGACAGGAAGGAGGCCTCTCTGGTGAATCACACCTGGTACTTTGCAGCCCAGGACTCCCTGCGGCAGGTAAAGCCCACCCCTCCCTGCAGCCCTCATCCACGCGGCGTGCCCACTGGCCCAGTCCTGCTGAGTCCCCTGTGTGACCGGCTACAAGCCTGTGTTAATCGGCCCCCCCTTTGGATCCCACATGTGTCCAGGCAGCCGGCTCTGGGCCGAGTCCAGTCCCTGCTTCTAGGGCACCATCCTCAGGGAAGACCTGCCATGTGGCCCCCTTCCTGGGACGGACTCCACAGCCAACGGCCCCAGGCCCCAAAGCTAGTGCCGAGAGTTCCCAAGCCTCTGCAGCCACTCTGCACAGTCCCTCAGAGCCTCACCCACCTGTAGGCTCTCTGGGTGGCACCATGTGGCTGGTAGAGCAAGGGCAGTGGCTTTGCAAGGATCTTCTTAACACCTCCTCTTTTCTCTTAGACAGCACAGGAGAGTTACAGAGCCAGGCCAAGCACATACTTGAATGCAGTCCCCCGACCCCCTCAGCTCACTGCAGCACTCAGTCCCCTCCAGGCTCACTCTGCAGTCCTCCCTCCCCCCTACAGCTCTCAGGCAGTGCACAGGCTTGCACGCCTGTGGTCACTCCCTGGGACCTGCATTCACTGCCTTATTCTGCACATGCTCAGTCTGCCCCCAACTAAGGGGCTGTTCCCTGGCTGTGTTTCTGGAGCCTAGGGTACCTCTATTGTTGCCCCCAGACCCAGGTTTTGGAGCCTCAAGGCCTGTGCTAGCCTGTGTCCCCAGTGCTTCCCCCAAGCCATCTCTCCCTGGAGTCCTGCCTCCCCTCCTGGGGGCATTGCTAGAGGCCTGGATGGGGGAGTGCCTTTGCTCTGCCTTCCCACATAGCCTCTCTCCTGTCGGTTCCAGGAGAACATCCTGTACAACATCCCAGCCACCTCTGCCTCCCTGGCTGCCATTGAGAGCCTGGCCAGACGGCGCGTGAGCTGCATCAGCCTGACCAGTCTTGACAGCTCCACTGTCTCCCGGGATGTGATCCAGGCTGTCTCCTGTCACCTGGGGCCACATCTGCAGAGCTTGTGTCTGCGTGGGAGCAGCCTGACTGAGACGTCTTTCATGCACCTCCTCCTTGCCTGCCCCTGCCTCTCCTCACTGGATCTGAGTGGCTGCAACAGCCTCTTCATGTCCGGGACGCTGCTCTCCAAGCCAGAGAGCATCGGCCAAGCCCAACGAGCACTGACCAACCTCCAGGAGCTGAACCTGGCCGGCCTGCGCTACCTGTCGGATCTCAGTTTCAACCGGCTGACAGGCTGCGCGCCACGCCTGGCCAGACTCTCGCTGGCTCGCTGCCACCTCACCTTTGAGTTTGACCCCTACCACGGGTCCAGCAACTACAACTCCTCTGCCCTGCTGTCCTTCCGCAACCTCCTGCGCTTCCTGAAGGAGCGGGCCAGCAGCCTCAGGGCCTTGGACTTGAGCGGCACCAGCATCACCTCGCCGGTGATGAGGTCTCTGGTGCAAGTGGAGGGGCTGTGCCTGCGGGAACTTGTGCTGCAGAACTGCAGGGACCTCTCCAACGAGGCCATCGGCCTTCTCTGTACGCACCAGCCCCACCTGACCGCGCTGGACCTCACTGGGTGCTCTGAGCTGTCTGACTGGGCTGCCCTTGCTGTGTCAGCGGGGCTGCGAGCCCTGCAGAGCCTGTGCCTGGGGAAGCTCCAGCGGCTGACGGACAGGGGTTTCCTGGGCTTTGCTGAGCTCCGGAGCCTGCAGAGGCTGGACCTGTCTGAGTGCAGCCTCGTGAGCGGCAGTGAGCTGGTGAAAGTGTGCTCCGCCCCCGAGCTGCGGCCTAACCTGGTCTCCCTCAGCTTTGCCTTCTGCTGTCTGCTCAGAGTAAGTTTCTCAATTCCTGCTATTGGCAGAGGGGGCAGGACCCTGCCTTTCGGTCCCAGACCCTTTCACCTGCAGGCGGGCCGCCAGGCTCTGCCCCATCGGGGAAGCCCTGGTCACGTGAGGCTCTCTCCTGCACAGAGCCTTGGCCAATAGGGCAGGCTTGGCATTGCTCAGTGCAGCTCTTTGGCTTCTCACTCATTCCCTTCTCCTCCCCAGGATAGCTCTGTCCTCTCGCTGGCCAGGTCCCTAAGCCCCAGTCTGCGGGTATTAGACCTCTCCTCCTGCGTCTCCATCACCAATGTGAGCATCCAAGCGATTGCCTCCCATCTCCCCCGGCTGACTGTCCTGAGACTGGCTTGGTGCAGGGAGCTGACGGACTGGGGTCTCCTGGGCGTAGAGGAGCGTAACCATCGCAGAGAGGTGAGAGCCTGCTCCAGAACCTGGCTGATGCTCGTGGAGCGAAAGCTAAGGCAGCAGGGGCTCTCTGAGTGCTGCCAAGGGCCAGCCTGTGCCCAGACACGAGGATGCATGGAGGCGGTGGCAGCGCAGTCACAGCTCGGGTTCCTGCAGGGGGCCAGCATGGAACGGGACGTCTGGGGGCTGTTCCCTCTCTCTGGGATCCCAGGCCCTGACACAGCTCAGAGGATGGGAGGCCGAGAGCTCCCCGGGCTCAGCAACATGTCCGTTTTCTTGGCAGAAGGATGCAGGGCCACAGTTCAGCAGGAATTTCGGTAACATGGGATTCTTCCTGCCACCCCTGCAGAACCTGGAGCAGGATCCCAAGGTCCTCAGTGACTCTGCCTGGAACGAGTCCTGGAAGCAGCACCGGGCCTCCTTGCAGGCACTAGAACAGCTGCAAGAGCTCAACCTCATGGCCTGCAGCAAGCTGACTGACTGCAGCATTACCAAGGTATGAAGAGCCCAACCGTGGATTGGGATTAGCCCAGCCCAGTGGCTGTCCAGTGAAATCCTCCTGGGCTGCATGTTCCTATGCACGTACCAGGTGAAATGCTGCTGGGTGCTAACAGCTCCCTCTCGGCACCAGATTGCGTCACCACTGCCCACCAGGCGCCCATGTGACGCAGGGTGCCGAGGTGGAGGAATCAGGCTGCGATCTGCTTCTCTAGCTTTGAGTGCTGCTGGGGAGCTGCCGTGCGACTGGGTGGGCAGCGGGCAGATGCCAGGCTGGCTGGGTTAGAAAGCTGCCCTGCCAGCAGCGGTACTGACCCAGAGAGAGATTGGGGGTAAGACCTCATTCCTCAGAGCTCCCTGGTGCCACAGCTCGGGTGGGAGCTGGGCGGAGGATGCCTTTTCTCTCCTGCCAAACACTTTCTGCTCTGAAGTTTTCTGTGCAAGCTTTGCCCAGGCCAGGAGCTGGTGATGAAGATGTGCTGGGACTCAGATGGGCACAATGGCTGTAATACTATGGAAAGGTTCAGGCCAGCTCTGCCCGCTGGGCTCTCATCCGTCTGTCCATCCAGGTTATCCACTTCCCAGCCCTGAGGCGGCTGTCCCTCAGCTTGCTACCGGAGCTCACTGACGCCAGCCTGGTAGCGGTGGCCAGGGGTTGCCAGAGCCTGGAGCAGCTGTCCATGAGTCACTGTGGAAAGCTGACTGACAAAGGCTTCATAGAGGCCGCTAGCTCTCTACGGAGACTCCAGCACTTGGTCATCTCTGGCTGCAGCCAGCTCACAGGCCGGTAAGTATCGCGAGGCCTTTCTCTGAAGCTGGCCTTCAAGGGGGGAGTCGCCCTGCCTGCTGCAGGCTGGGAGGAGTGGGGAAGAGAGTCCTGACTTGTCTCCTTTGCAGGACACTGGAGGCCATCAGCAGGGAGTGCAGACAGCTGAAGAGCCTGGATGTCTCCATGTGCCATGGGATCAGCATGGCTGATATTGAGCTTTTCCAGGCCCAGCTGCCCCTGCAGACGTGTGTCCAGTCGCGCTTTGTGGGTGGAGCAGACCTTTCCTTCACCCTGTGAGCGGGGCCAAGCGGCAGGCTCAGATCCCTCCTGTCTGGGGCAGTTCGGAGAACGGCTGATGCTGCAGCTCAGGCCCTTCCCCATGGGTGCGCTGTTGCATCCCACTCCCAGCTGGGGGACACACTCCACGGCGTCTTGGCCTGGGTTAGGGGGCGAGTGGTGGTTCTGTGACACCCCTTGGCCAGAGAGTTCTAGTGTCCAACACCAAGTGCAGCTGGGCCACTGCCAAGGTCCAGGTGTGCAGAGACCCAGGCCAGGCCCTGAGCTCCCTCCCTGGCACGCCCCCGGGGTGCCTTCGGGAGATGCTAGTCTGCAGGGCTGTTTGCAGACTGCCTCCACTGGGGCCCTGGCACCTCCACAGTGAGTTCCAGGGGTCCCCAGCTGGTCACGCAGGGCTGAGACAGTGGGACAAGCCGAAAGTGCCAGGGGGAGAGGATGATAAAGCCCCTTGAAGGGGTTGGGTGCTTCCTTCCTCAGCAGTATTGGGCAGCGAGAGCTGCTGTTCCATGCAGTCGGGCTGTGCTTGAGGCCGAGGCCAGCGACTCATCCAAGCCCCCTGCCCTGTCTCCCCAGCACAGACTGAGCTCAGGACTATGCGTAGGGCTGCAGAGAGGGTGGGAGGGGGGAACTTCACTGCCTAAGCCCACCCCCTGCTCTCTGGGAGGCAGAGTGGCAGGGGAAATGTCTCACTGCCCACTCTCCCGCTCTGGTGGGGGTGGGGATGGTTCACTGCCTGCTCTCCCCCTCCAGCAGCGGGGGGATGGCTCACCACTCCCTCTCCTGTGCCAGGACAAAGCTCGGTGCTGCCAGCCTATGCCTGCCCCAAGCACACCAGCAGGCAAAGCCCCATCAGTTGCCTCCAGAGCACACTGGCGTCCGTTTCAGGCGTTCCTTACCACCCACCACGACCCTCCTGGGACCCCGCCCTGCCTCAGACTCTCCCAAAGCGGCGTGTGGCGCCTTTACCCGGCGATGCGGCCAGTGCTCTAATAAAAGCCTCGAATTCAAACAGCCCCCTGCCCTGTGCTATTGTGCAATGCCCCAGCCCACCCTCTGCCAGTGCTGCCTGAGGGCAGGGGGTGCGACGCGGCTTCTGCCCGTAACCAGGCTCCAGCCCAGGGAGGCCAGAGGAATCGAGCTGGAACCCCAAACTCCCCCCTTAAGAAAACAGGCCGTGGGTTTCTCCATCCAAGTGTTTATTGCCCAAACGCTGGGGGGTGGAAGGGATCTGTTCTCAGCCCCAGGGCAGGGGACAGTGCTGAGACAATCAGGCAGCTTCCCTTAGTACTGTTACAGTCCCACGTACCAGAGGAGGGAGGGGGGTGGGCTGGTGCCATGGGGTCCCTCTCAGTAGAGGCACCAGGCCGGAGCAGTACAGAGCAGGGTGAGGGGCCAGGGAAGCAGGCAGCATTCTGGCTAAGAGGGTGCAGTGGCTCCCGGGGCAAGACAGACCGTGCTGGGCTGGGACCGGGACAGCTCGGCTCACCTCACGCAGCTTGAGCCACAGGCCCGGTGGGGCCCTGGCAGCCTGGCCAGGAATCCCTTTCTTGTCCTCAGCGAGTTGCTCAGCCATTTGGCCCCAGCAGCATTAACACCGTAGTTGCTGGAAGGCAGATTTCCCCCCAAACGCCCTCTTGTCCATAAAGAATAACACGGGCTGCTGGCACCACGTCAAAGCTCAGGACAACAGCTGGCCCCTGCCCTGCAGCATGACATTTTAGCTTCCTCGGGCGGTGCTGAATGTCAGCCAGGCCTTTGGCTGATGAGCCAGCAGCAGAGAAAGCCTCAGCAGGTACTGGGCCAGGGAGAGGCACCAGCCCCCCCGCTCAGGCTGTCACTTATCACTGTGCGTCCCGTGCCCAGAGCGCGGCAGGGGGAGCGCAGGGCAGCACAGGATCGTACCTTCTCAGGTGCCACCTTGGCGTCTTTCCCTGGGGTGTGCCGAGCTGTCCTGTATCGTACCAGCTCAGCAGCTGAGGACTCCTGCAGGAGGATGGCACCAGCCAAAGGCTCTGTCAACCCCCCAGGAGCAGGCTGCCGTGGGGAGCGGGGAGCCCCAGGCCACCCCCATGGTGCAATAACAGCAGCAGCACCAGTGCAGTGAGGGGCAATGAGGCACTGGGGTAAGCCCCGCTTGGTCAGGGCAGCGGCTCCCCCGGGGCAGAACCAGGACAAGGGGGGAAAAGGAATCACGGCCCAGGTCAGAGCGAGTTTCCTCCCCCACTCGCTCTGCCCAGCAAGAGGGGCCACGGTGGGGAGTCAGGTTTTCCCTTCCTCCCCCTTCCAGCGCAGCCTCTGGCCCAGACTTACCGCTAGCAGGGCCAGGAGCTGGGGCTGGCTCAGGGGAGCAAGAGCACCATGGCCGGGGCGAAGGCCCTCACTGTTCATGGGGGCTGAAGTCATAGCAGAAGTTTAAATTGCTGGGGGGGTTGGGGACAGGGGGAGGGGCGTCAGGGATGGAAATGTTCTCCAGGTCCAGGAGGCGCAGCTTGAGCTCCATGGAGAGCAGGATGTCGAGCTCGCTCTGGGTTCGCTCGCTCGTCATCTCTCGACCCAGCAGCACGTTCAGGCCGTCCATCCACAGGCAGAACTGAGGGATAACCGAAAGCTGGCCTCAGCCTCAAGGTAGTCGCTCCTGCCCACCCCAATCCACCCCATACCCCAGGTGTGCCCCTCGCCCACGGGCTTCAGACAGGTCAGGGGCCAGCAGCAGGCCGGGCAGGGCTCCAGCACCTGGCTTTGTGCAGCCACAGCTCAGTCCCCGGCCCCCAGCGTCTGTGTGGAGGTCTGACCCCCCAGGCCCTTGGCTAGTGGCAAAGTCACACTGGTTCAACCTCAGTCCTGCATGGAGGGCTGCCAGCGGCATGTAGTGTCTTCTCCAGGCAGGGACAGTGCTAACGCCTTGTTCCCCTCCCATGCCTGCCCCCCTCGCTGCATTTGTCTCTCCACCCAGACCACCATGCACCCTCCCCCTGTTCAGAGGCATCTGGCATCTTATACGCCGCCTCCTAGCTCCACGTCCATCCACCACACTCCCCTGCCATCCATCACCACACCTCTTCCTCCATCCCTTCCCGATGCAGGGCCAGGCCCATCTCCTCCTAGCCTGTGCCATGTTCCCATCCCAATCTGATCTAAGCCATGCGCATCCCCCCTGTTGATCCTACAACACCCCTCGCCCTTGGATGTCTGTTCAAGCCCATCCCCAAGGGCCCTCACCTCTGTCCCAGGCTGAGGGAAACTAACTTCCCATTCATCCAGGTTGGTCTGTGAGCCTCTGAGGATGCCCGGGCAGTGAACTGCAGAACCTGCCTTCCCCAAGGCACAGTCACATCGTACAAAGGCACGACTGCCTGCACCCCGGCAGTGGGGTGGGACTGCCCAGAGCGGCATGGGCACTGCCGGCCCACCCAGAGAGTTACAGCTCAGACCACCGTGTCTGGGGAACAAGCTCTGGGCCCACCTTGCTTCGTGCCATCTGTCCGCACGGACCCCCCCATCCCTGCCACGCACCCTCCACTCAGAGCCTGACGGGTTTGCCAAGGGGGAGCCACCTCCCTCTTTCACAGATGGGGAAACAGACAAAGGGGCAGAGACTCTGCCCAGGTCACCCACCAAGCCAACGGCAGAGCCTGAGCTAGAACCCGGCCCGCCGGGCCCCAGGCAGAGGCTCACCTCATAGCGAGTGGGGGCGATGAAGTTCAGGTAGTACTCCTCCACGTCATAGCTAATGGAGAAGGCCAGGTCCAGGACATCCTGTGGGGAAACGGCAGGCACGTCTCAATCTCTCGGCAGCCGGTCCTGAGTGCAGCCGCAGCGAGGGCAGGAAGGGCTGTGCAGAGCACGGGGCCCGGGAAGGCAGTGGACAGGGCTGTACCCTGCAGTGACAGGTCGCAGGGCTGGGCTGCCATGCCGGGATGATGCCATGCAGCAAGCTGGGGTGCTGCCCAGTAACGCCCGTGTAGACAAGCCCCTGGAGAGCTGCCAGACCTACACATGGTGTCAGTGACTCCCAATCTCCAGGCAGGGAAAACCCGGGGCAAGGAGCCGGTGAACTCGCTGGGCCGTGGGGGAGCACCCAGCTGTGTTCGCTCTCAGCACCTCTTTGCTGGGCTCTCATGCTCTGCCCCGTTCAGGTTCCACGCTGGGTCCTGTGCTGCTGGCCGGCCCGCGGGGTGCAAGACCCTGATGGTGGCCAATGCAGGGCGGCTGCTGGCCCTTCACCGCTGCCATTGCAGCATGCGCCTGCCCAGATCCCTGCTCCCTCTGCCTTCACTGGACCAGCGCAGTGGATAACTAGCAGAGGGAGGCATCAGGCAGCCTCACCCCCGGGACCCCTCGGACAGACACATGCCTGTACAGAGCCCAGCGTAGGAGGGTGACTGGCAGGGCAGGGAGCAGCTGCTGACCTTGTTGTGTTTCCCGGAGCCCTTCTCCTTCATGTGCGGGCACTCCCTGCCAACCAGCAGCTCCTTGATGTCAGCCACGGGAACTGGGGGGACAGAGGCATGGCAGAGGCACTCAGTAGAGCCCAGCATGCTCCCCCCGCCCCACAGCCCACCCCAGTCCCTGACAGCCCAAGCCCCTGCAGACTTGCCCTGAGGGAGCCCAGCACAGCTCTCTTGGCAAGACAAGCACAGGAGGAAAGGCAGCCCCCTTGGGCGCTGGGCAGGGGGGGTGCATGCCAGCAGTACGGAGTTATTCAGCAGCCCAGGTCCCACCAGGCAGGCTCAGAGCCAAGGCCCATCTACCCAGAGTCCCATCTCTCTCAGTAGCCAACGCCAGCTGCTTCAGAGGGCAGTGCCCAAACCCCAGGAGCAGATGGGGATGCTCTGCCCCTGCTCTCTAACAGAGACCAGCTGAAGCCCCAAAGCAGGACAGTTAATATCCTGTCTAGGCTGAGTGTTGGCATGAACGATGCCAGTTCTGGCCACTCCATAGTCGCTCTCTGGGAATCTTGCTAAATTCTTGGCCTCAGTAGCTTCCTGTGGCCATGAGTTCCAGAGGCTAACTGCCCCGTGGGAAGACCATCGGTTTGGAATTTCCCACCACTGTCACCAAGCGTCCCTTGCTCTGTGTTACAGAGAGAACAGAAGCCTCCGATCGCCGCTCCCCCATTTGTCACTCGGCATCCTGCGATCACATCCCCTCTGAGAGACGACCCCCTTCTTGGCTATCACGTACTCTTCTCCGGCAGGCTCTCAATGGGGGGGCTCTGCACTCCCTGCTCCACATCTCCGTAGTGCAGCACCTTGTGGTTGGGGGACAGGCGGCAGTACCACAGCTTATCTGGGACAGGAAGAGAGCGGCAGTCAGGGCCCCCAGCTCACCCACAAACGGACGTCTCCTCCTCCCCTAAGGGATGTCTCTGTCCGAACTGTGTGCTCCCCCAGCCCTCAGTTTAAAAACAGTTCTACACCTTTTTAGTTTACATGCTGGCACTATGGTTCTGTTTTGGTTGAGGTGGAGCCCATCCTTCTGTATATGCTCCTCCTTTCTCAAAGGGTTCCCTGGTTGCTAATAAATCTAAACCCCTCCTCTCTACACCATCATCTCATCCACGCATTGAGACCCTGCAGTTCTGCCTGCCTAACCAGTCCTGCGCATGGAACTGGAAGCATTTCAGACAATGTTGCTATGGAGACCCAGGACTGTAGTCTCACCTAGCAACCCAAAGTTGACCTCCAGGATCTCTCTCCTACCTTTCCCTGTGTTATCGGTACCGACATGTACCATGACCACCAGCTCCTCCCCAGCACTGCACGCAAGTCTATCTAGATCCAGGATTCTCAAACTTTTTTTGCTGGGAAATATTTCAGGCTGTGATGATCTCCCCACACCATGCCGCCCTTCTGCGCTGCTGCGGGGCATCCTCAGGGCGAGAGGACACTATGGCGTCATCTGGAGGGAGGGTCCCAATTCTGGGATTGTTTCCCACCCTCCTGCTTGAAGTTCTCCTACTCTTGAGACTTTCATCCTCCTCAACAGCACAGGGGCTGCCAGCCGGGGGTGGGACCGTCCCAGGGGGTCTCCTCACGTACCTCTCCGTCTCCCTTAACTCCTCCAGTTCAGCCACGCTGGTCTCCAGAGTTTAGCGAATGTACTTCAGTGCCCTCTCTGAGCCCCCCGCAGGCATGCCCACCCGGGGCACCTCGGACCCCTCCCCCACCACCTGAGGGACACTCATCACTCCTCCCAAAGGCTGGGAACTACAGTGCCAAGCGCCCCCCTCCGTCCCCCGGGGGTCAGGGCCCAGCGTGCCAGGACGTGGCACTGCCCCTGACCTCACCCTGTCTGCGGCGGCTGCTGATCTTGCGGAAGAGGGTCCCCTCGCAGAGCCGCAGGAGCCGCTGCTGGCGGATCAGCTGCAGGAGCTCGGGCTTGAGCCTCTCTCGCAGTTCCCTGAGGAGTGGGTGAAATGGAACATGGACAGGTACACCCTGAGCGCAGTGCTGAGCCCCAGCGGGCTGGCAGGGCTCCCCCGCCAGCGCTCGGCGCAGGGACCCTGCCCTTCCCCCACAATGCTCAGAGCAGGGCCCCCAGACTCCCCCCAGCACTTGGAGCAGGACCGCCAGACCTCCCCCCAATGCTCAAGCAGGGACCCCAGACTTCCAAGGCCCCAACTGGCAGAGTAGGGGGCTCCCCCTGCAGCCCCAAATACAGAGCCAGGGTCCCTTTCCCTGTGCCCCGGCCCCTCTCCCACTCACAGCACGGGTGCGGCCAGCGTCTCCTCCTGGTGCATCCTCTCCGTCTGCCGCAGTCTCAGGATCTCGCTGTAGTTAAGTGCGTTCACTCTGGTCTTGAACAGCTCCAGGGAGGTGGGTTTGAGGGACAGGGTCCGGGTGATCTGCTCCCGGACCACCTGCAGCACCTGTGGGCACAAGGCATTGTCATGGGACCCCGCTCCACAGCCCCCCACACCCTCTGTGGGGCACACAGCACCATCCTGCCAGCACGGGACCCCGCTCCACCGCCCCCCCATACCCCTGCGGGAGACATGGCACCACCCCATCAGCATGGGACCCCGCTCCACAGCCCCCCACATCCCCTGCGGCACCGTTCCGCCGGCATGGGTCCCCGCTCCCCACATGGCACCATCCCGCCGGTGCACACCCCATGTGGCACCATCCCGCCGGCATGGGACCCCGCTCCCCACACAGCACCATCCTGCTGGTGCACACGCCCTGTGGCACCATCCCGCCGGCATGGGACCCCGCTTCACTGCCCCCCACAGGGCACACGGCACCGTCCCAGCGGCATGGGACCCACTCCACAGTCCCCCATGTCGCGGGGCACAGACTATCCAATAAGTTCCTGGACTGCATTGCAGACAACTTTTTATTTCAGAAGGTTGAAAAAGCTACTGGGGGGAAGCTGTTCTAGACTTGATTTTAACAAATAGGGAGGAACTCGTTGAGAATTTGAAAGTAGAAGGAAGCTTGGGTGAAAGTGATCATGAAATCATAGAGTTTGCAATTCTAAGGAAGGG
>NC_133787.1:4167852-4202188 GCF_003597395.2 Chelonoidis abingdonii | reverse complement strand
TGTGGAATCTCCATCTCTGGAGATATTTAAGAGTAGGTTAGATAAATGTCTATCAGGGATGGTCTAGACAGTATTTGGTCCTGCCATGAGGGCAGGGGACTGGACTCGATCATCTCTCGAGGTCCCTTCCAGTCCTACAGTCTATGAATCTATGAATCTATGCCCCTTGTGGGGCACATGGCACCACCCCGCCGGCACAAGACCCTGCTCCACAGCCCCCTTCACCCCCTGCGGGGCACACGGGACCATTCTGCCGGCACGGGACCCCGCTCCACAGCCCTCCCTGCCCCCTGCGGGGCACACGGCACCGTCCTGACACGGGACCTTGCTCCACAGCCCCCTACACCCCCTGCGGGGCACACAGCACCGTCCCACTGGCATGGGACCCTGCTCTACAACCCCCTGTGCCCACTGAGGGGCACACGGCACCATCCTGACACGGGACCTTGCTCCACAGCCCCCCACACCCGCTGTGGGGCACACAGCACCATCCTGGCACGGGACCCCACTCCAGAGCCCCCCACACCCTCTGTGGTGCACACGGCACCACCCCGTTGGCACGGGACCCCACTCCACAGCCCCCAACACCTCCTGCGGGGCACACGGCACTGCCCCGCCAGCACGGGACCCCGCTCCACACCCCCCCACCATGCCCCCTGCAGGGCACATGGAACCGTCCCGCCAGCACGGGACCCGCTCCACAGCCCCCCCCCCCCGCGGGGCACATGGCACCACCTCGCTCCACAGTGCAGGTCTGTCCAGATCCTATCTGCCCAGTGAGACCCTGGACACTCCGCTACATTGCTGTGTGGGGCTCACCTTGTCGAAGTCCTCCTGCGTGGCACGCATCTCCTTCCAGGTCTTGTTCTGCAGCTGGATGCAGATACAGAAGAGCTCCTGGAAGAAGTGGTCCTGACCGAAGAACATGAGGTAGAAGGCCTGGGCAGTCTCCGAGCCTGAGGCAAGGAGGACACAATGGGACCAGGTTTCCCTGCTCTTTTGGAAAACCTCAACAACCAGGAGGTCCCAGAAATGGGGACCATGATGCCCGCAGGATATGGCTGCACCCATCCCCCCCGCAGCCAGGACACCCACAAGGTTTCATCTGGGCCCACCCCCTAACCCAGCCAAGATCTGTGATGCCCACCGGTTTCAGCTGCGCCCACCCCCTAACTCAGCCGGGCATCATGGGGCTCTGGACGGGCTACATTAGCAGACCCAAGGGGCCGCACACTCACATGGTTCCCCGACATGCAGGATCTCGCAGAGGGCCAGGGTGAGCTGGATGCTACTCCGGGCAAACGGGCACTCGTGTTTATCGTCACGGCTGCTGTTCTCAAGGACAAACTGAGAGACACAGGCCCCATCACAGCTCCCCGAGCACACACGCCCCCAGGCAGGCAGAGCCACCACAGAGCTCTTCCCAGCAGGGGCGGCTCTGAGGGCTAGCGCAGGCAGTGACGGGTAGGGTCCGCGTACCCCCTCCAAGCCCAAAGGCTCCCATAGCTGTACCATGGTCAGGGACACAATGTTTTTACTGGCATCTCGGCCAGCTCCAGAATCAGGGCGCTATGGTACCATCCGTACTACATCACAGCCCCCAGCGCCAGGGCTGCTCAGTGCCCGGGGGGACGGTGTGCTGCCATCAGGACCTGAGCTGTATTTATTTGTAGGTTTTTCAGACACACAGAAAGGATCCTTGTTCTCAGCTAGTCTGACCCCCTGTACAGCACAAAGTAGAGAACCCAGTGCTTTGCGTCAGGGAATTTGCCCACGTTTCCCGCCCTGTGTCCTGATGAGCCCAGGCTCCTGATTGCTCTTACTCCACGCGTGTGAAGATATTTACACTATTCTATTTTGGCCAAACCAGAGACAGTTTTTAGCAGTGCTGAAAACCCCTCTGGTTCCCCAAGGGCCACAGGAAATTTCAGCTGCCCAGCCTGCTTCAGCACGAGAGCAGGACAAAAACGCCACCAATATCTGTACTCAAAGTGTAGTTGCTGCTTTCCTTGCACTCCAAAATAGCCTGGCTCAACATCCCACTCCCCAAACCCGCCAGCCTCAGGCAGGGACAAAGAGCAGGTGAACATTGGCCGAACAGCTGAGGATGTTACGAATAACTGACAGAACGGCCTTAGGATAGGAAGGCCCAGGCAGACCTACTGCTAGGGGGCGCTGGCTCTCCAGCTACGAGAAATAAAGACTTGTCTACACTGGAAAGTTAATTCAGATTAAGGTAGGGAGGAAATTTAAAGTGAACTAACTATTTCTGAATAGCTCCACATGTTGGCAAACCTGGCGAGATGGGAGAAACCTCCCAGGGCTGTGCCTGGGGCGCAGCTCACGAGCCAGGAACACACTCACTCTGCTATAGGCGCTCGGGCAGTGTCTGGAGAAGTAGACCATGTTGTCCAGAGCCAGCAGTCCCGGGGGCGTGCGGTGCAGGTCCTGGGCAGGGTTACTGTAGTTCTGGGAGGACACAAGCGGACGCAGCTTTTGTGACTGATCATAATGACAAAGAGCCCCCAGTGCAAAGGAGAGGGCTGCCGTGGCGGACGCCAATACGGACAGTCGGTTCATATCGGTCACTGTCCCACGGGCTCCTGACGGCTCCACAGACCTCGCTATGCTGCGCGGTGGGGAACGAGGGGCTGAGATGAAGCCAGGCGGCTTCGTGAGAACCGAATGAGATTTCCACATCTCTTCGCGGGGACGCACAGCCTGGGCAGGACGCAGGCTCCCCAAGCCAGCAGCGCGTACTGAAGGCCCCTAGTGGGGCATGCTGAGCTCAGATGGGCTGGGATACATGCAGCGCACAGAAGCGAGGCTATCAGATATGGAGAGCAGCTGCCATTTGTATGTTCTCCTGCCTGCGCCAGGTGCCCAGGCTGCCCCCAGAGCCCCAGCCCTCCAGCACCTCTTGGCTGATGTAAAGGATCCTGCAATTTCACGTGGTGCAAGGCCATGGTCCAGGTAGGGGTTCTCCCCTGCCGGGGAGCTCTCCAGTGTCGGGGGGATGGAGCCAGGACCAGAGGTGGGAGGCCGCTGCTGAAGTGTCCCAGGGAAGGATGTAGCCCTAGGGAGCAGGGACAGCGGAGTCTGGAGAGGACAGTTGTGCCACTGCCTGGTCCAGGCCCAAGCCCACGCTCGAGGGGTGGGCACTAAGCTGCCCTCTAGAGGGGCTGGAGTCGGACCCTGTACCCAGAGGCAAGGGCTCTGGGAGAAGGACACGCTGCTGCTGGGCTCTCTAGGCTCCTTCTCAGCCAGAGCAGGAAGGCGAGTTTTTAAAGCCCTCTCCCTTTCCCAGCATGCACTGCTTCCTGCCCACGGCCCCCACCTTCCACCCGCACAGTGCCTCTCCCCGAAGGGCCAAAACAGGGTGGGAGGGGGCAAGGCCTTCCCTTAAGGGGCCAGCACACCCTGGTGCAATCCCGACGCCGCCAGAAGCCAAGCGCTGGTCGCAGTTCCCCTGCCAAGGCAAGAGAGGCGGGGGCTGCCGGGGGAGAAACAGCCGCGACCCGCGCTTAGGTCCTGCCCGCCGCCAGCCGAGGAGGACGTGACCCCTGCAGCTCTCAGGGCAGGGTGGTTCAGAGCCTGCCCCGCAGAAGGGCTGGGCGGTGACCCACCTGGAAGCCCAGCTTGCGGAACTCCGTGACGCACACAGAGCGCCGGCGCTCCGCGCTGACGGTGCCGGCAGAAGGCTCGCTCTCCAACTCGAAGGCACTGTGACGCAGGAACTGGAGAAGCTCCCGTTGCTCCTGCAGAGAGAGCAGGGCCTGGCCGATGCCTCAGTCCAGCCGCCCCGAGCCCCACCCCACAGGCAGAGCTCAGACCCTGCTGGGAAATAAATGGGCCCCACCAGGCCTCCCCATTTAGCGCCCCGGGACCACAGCCCCCCAGCTAGCAAACACCACCACCAGAGCTCTGCGGGGTCCCAACCCAGGAGAGGGGAGGGAGGCCCAGCTGAACAAACCCATGGATGGGGGAGGGACCAGGCCGCCTGTCTCAGAGGTACCAGTACATAAGAACACAAGCCTGGCCACATGGGGTCAGACCAAAGGTCCATCAAGCCCAGTGTCCTGTCTCCCGACAGTGGCCGACACCAGGTGCTTTCAAGGAAATGAACAGAACAGGGAATTATCAAGTGACATCTCATCATCCAATCCCTGCATCTAGCAGACAGAGGCTTAGGGACACCCCCCTCATCCTTAACTAGTTCTTTTACGAACCCTGTTATAGACTCATAGACTTTAGGGTCAGAAGGGACCAGTATGCTCATCTAGTCTGACCTCCTGCACACTGCAGGCCGCAGAATCTCCCCCACCCACTTCTATAACAAACCCCTAACCTATGTCTGAGTTACTGAAGTCCTCAAATCGTGGTTTAAAGACTTCAAGGTGCAGAGAATCCTCCAGCAAGTGACCCATGCCCCACGCTGCAGAGGAAGGCGAAAAACCTCCAGGGCCTCTGCCAATCTGCCCCAGAGGAAAATTCCTTCCCGACCCCAAATATGGCGATCAGTTAAACCCTGAGCATGTGGGCAAGACTCACCAGCCAGACACCCAGGAAAGAATTCTCTGTAGTAACTCAGATCCCATCTAACATCCCATCACAGGTTGACTGTGCGCTGTGTGGAGAAATACTTCCTTTTGTTTGTTTTAAACCTGCTGCCTGTTAATGTCATTGGGTGACCCCTGGTTCTTGTCTTGTGTGAAGGGGTAAATGACACCTCCCTAGTCACTTTCTCCACATCAGCCCTGATTCTAGAGATCTCCATCATATCCCCCCCAGCCGTCTCTTTTCTACGCCGAACAGCCCCAGTCTTGTTCATCGTTCCTCGGACGGAAGCTGCTCCATCCCCCACAGGGTCTGCGCTGCCCATCTCTGCACCTTTCCAGCTGTAATTCTCTCTTCTGAGACGGGTTCCACCCGGGAGCTGCCCGTCTCTGCACCTTTCCAGCTGTAATTCTCTCTTCTGAGATGGGTTCCACTCGAGGAGCTGAGCCCTTGGAAAGGCCAGTTCCAGCCGTGGGTGCTGAGCACCCAAACGCAGCCCTACGCGACCTGGGCACCCCTGGGATAGCACCGCCCTCCCTCCCTCCACCAGCAGGGGGCGGTAGCGCCATCCCCTCCAGCCAACACTCAGCAGGACTGGAAGCAAAGAGGAGCGGTGTCATGGCAGAGAGGCCAGGGCCACCTAGGGGCTCAGCTCTCTGGGGCAGGGGGAGTGGCAGGGGGACACTTTGCAGAGGAGTCCCGGAGAGGACAGCGCCCAGGGCAGACCCAGGAGAGCGGGAGAGAGCTCACCAGACAGGCCCGCGTGGGAGATAAAGGGGAGAAGAGCCTGGCAGACCTGCGAGTAGGGGTCCATGGGGGTCCGCATCCTCCGCTCCAGCAGGTTGAGGGTGATGGACTGCAGCACGTAGAGATAATGGGCCATCTCATCCCCCATCGGCTCCGAGGCATGGATAATGTTCTACGGGAACCCCCAAAGGCCGTCACCGACCCCAGCCGGATCCCAGCTTTCCATGCCCCTCTCCCAGGGCGAGAGCGGCGGGGTGCAGAGCTGCTGGGGCCAGCACTGGACAGACACAGCTGCAGGCACCCAGATGCCAGGGCGGGGAGCGGGAGGGCACAGCAGCACTGAAAAGAGGCTGGCACAAAGCGGGGGAAGGGGACAGAAATTCTACAGGTAGAGGCTCTTGGTGCACAAACACCTGGCTTAGGGGTCAGGCAGCCCAGCCGCAAGGGGGCAGACAGGCAGGGCGGGGTGGCCAGGGAGGGGCGTGAGGCCAGGAGCTCTCTGCATCCTCACCTTGTGAATGAACTGCCGGATGTTTCTCTCGCTCAGATAGCCCATCATGTCCTAGGAAGGGAGAGAGCTGGTGACACGCGCCGCCCAGCCCAGCCCCACCCGCTCCATCGTCATCAGTGGGCCTGAGCTCCCTGCAGCCGCTCTCCCCACCAACCCACCAGGTGAGGCCAGCTGCCGGGGCAGGGCAGGGAGGAGAACAGCCAGGCTCCGAACGTTACACGAGCGTGCAGGGAACGAAAGAATCTAGCGCCCGGGCGCCTCCTGCTCAGGGGGAAAGAGTCCAGAGAGCCCAGGGGTGGGCACAGGGCAGGCAGCCCAGGCCTGACCCTGCGGGTGCTATCTGTGTGGGGCTCTGCACAGGGCACAGAGGGCGATAAAGCAGCTGGCCAGTTAGTCCCTGCTGCATTCTCGGCGCCGCGCAGGGCAATGGAAGTGCCGCTGTTCAAAGGGGAGAGGTGGGGCAGGCACAGCAAAGGCCCATGCCCAGCTGCCCTGGTCCGTCCCCTCGGCCACATGTGTCTCCTTCCGGGGGGAGCAGGGCTGCGGTGCTGGGAGCTCAGTGCGACTCAGCAGGATGCTCCAGGCAAGCAGCCAGTGCCCCGGGCTGCAATTGGTCGTGGAGCTCTGCCAGCTGGAGCCCTAGTGCAGACAGGCACCAGCTACTGCTGTTAGGCCCTGCATCTTCTCGATCTGCCCGAGGAGGGGTCGGACACCACGGCAGTTAAAACGCTGGTCCATCTCCACGCCAGGGCTCCGGCATCGCCCCCTCCAGGGAGCTGAGCTGGCGCTAGCAGCATTGGGACATTCCTAGACAAAGCGCCTCGTGGAGCAGCCCAGCAGGGCGACACGCCTGGCAGGCAGGCAGCAAGCCGGGCCTGGCACAGCTCCCCTGACCTGACCATTGTCTTTTCCAACACGGACAGGCAGCCCCCATCCTGCCCTACCGCAGCCCCAAACAGCCTTTCCCAGAGGGCTCGCAGCCCAGTGACTGCCCCCCAGACTGCATTCCTCCCACCCCCAGCCCCACAGTGCTCCCCAGGACATGGTCAGCTCTGGGGGACCTTACCCTCCTCTCCGCATCGCTGGCATTCAGCAGCAGGGCGATGAGCAGCGCCATGGCTTTGAGCTGCAGCTGCTGGTTGGTCCTAGGGGCAAGGAAACGAACCACTAGTGTGACTAGCCCGGAGGGTGGGCCTGAGCCGCCCACCCCCAGCTCGTCTCCCAGCCCGTCTGTCCCACCAGCCCCACGCAACTGCACACAGCTGGCAGCTCCCAGCAGGAAGCTGGCCGGAGGCATCTGCAAGCCAGGTACACATCAGGGGATGTTCCACTGGCGCCCGGTGCCAGAGCACAGGCAGGCATCGTAAGGGCACCGGGCTCCCTGCAGAGAGTGGGCACAAAGAGACTGAAGGGCATTCAGGGGCCTGGAGAGAGAACTGGGGTGGGGAAGGCCAGGGCAGAGCCTTGCTGGGCCCACGACCCAGCCGACAGTGCAGAGAGAAGGGGGCCTGGGGCGGGCAGGGGGAGGCGAACGCCTGCATTTGACAGGCTGTGCGTCAGCAGACGGGCACCGAGCGCCTGCACCATGCTGGCAGGGCTTATCAGGAGGGATTTAAACCCAGGCAGGAGGGGGAGCTCCCCGCACCCTGACGCTTGGGCATGAACTTCCTGCCGCCCAGCCAGGCAGAAGGGGGCTGTTCCAGAACCGGCGAGGGACAGCAGGGCAAGGAGCTGTCACATCTGCCAGGCCTGCCCCCTCAGCCGGTGTCAGGGGGAGGCTGGCCGGGCTCACCAGAGGACAGGAGAGGGCGATGCCACGCGCCCAGCATTCCCAGAGCCGCATGCAGTCGAGCTGGCCGGGGCAGGAATGGAGAAAAGAGGATAAAGGAGAAACCAGAGAGTGTTCACTACAGACCCGGCCGAACCAAGGGTAGGAACAAGCCAGGACCAGCCTGCGCCGCTGGAACCCCCAGACTCTGCTCTCCTGGGGAGCTGTAACTGCCTAGAGGCCGCGGCTCATTTCAGAGCTGGCACACGGCTCCGCCAGCTCAGATCCCCCCGAGATCGGCCAGAGGTGCAGTTCCAACAGCACCCCGATGCTGAGTGTGTTACTGGCACCAGAGATTCCGCGGGAGAGCGCAAGCCGGCGAGCGGCAGAGCTGAGGGACCTTGCAATGAGCACACCCAGCAAAGGAATGAGGGTCTGCGATGTGCCAGAGTAGAGGGGCAAACAGACCCGCCTGTCTCTAAATGGCTACAGTGCACGTGCAGCCGGCATGCTGGGGGCTACCAGGGAGTTTGTTCCCAACTGGAGCTAGATGGGAAGCCTGGAGAAGCAGCAAAACTCGGAGGGGGCGACACAGAGCGAGCCAGGCGGACGGAGATATAGAACTACACGTAGCTAAGCAGGGACGTGGGGACCAAACATCTGAGGGGCGAGTCCCCGCAAGGGAGGGGGGTTAGAGAGCATTGCCCGGCCGTAGCCCAGCGGGCTGGGCTGAGATCATAGTGGAGAAGGAAGGCAGAGGAGCAGGGAACTGGAGTAGGCTCCGAATTGCTCTCCCCAGGGAAGCGGGGCAGGCCGAGGAGATGGAGGCTGGCAGAGACAGGATGGGATCATGGCTTGTGCTGTACTCATAGGTACTGGCTCCATGGTCAGCAACCACCCACCGATCAGCTGTTCGGCAGGCCCCACCCATCAGCTCCTCCCCCTCCACCCAGCACCTCCTGCCCACTGCCAATCAGCTGTTTGGTGGCGGGTAGGAGGCCCTGGGGGGAAGGGGAGGAGCAAGGCTGGGAAAAGGCAGGGCAGGGGTGGAGCCTCAGGGGAGGGGGCGGGGCCTCAGGGCCAAGCAGGGGTGAACGCTGAAAGTCAGCGCCTGGGGCTGTACTTACATCTGCAGGTGGGTGAGGAGGCGATCCAGGGTCACTTCACGTTTGACCAGCTCAAAGAGGAGGCGGCTGCTCGGGACCATGTTCTCCAGGATGGACAGGGAGAGCTGCTGGACGGAGGCATCCATCCCAGCCGTGTTGACGTACCTCACTATCTGTAACAACGGGAGCAACGGGAGGTCAGAGACGCCGAGCTCAGTCGCCACGGCACGGCGGGGGGCACAAAGGCCCGGGGAGGCACCTACTTTTTTGATGAAGGCCGGACTCAGGGTCTCCCAGGAGACAAAATCATGCTCCATCAGCTCCATGAAGGCCTTCAGGGTGTGAGCTAGAATCTCCCCTATACTGGAGCAACAGAACAGCAAACATGGTGAGAGGGGGCCCGGGAACCCCACAGAAACGCCGCTCGATAGGCTGGGGCAGCAGGGACAAAGCCACCCAGACACCACAGCGATGGGCACATTAGAAACACCTAGAGGGACAGAAAACAGGGAGAGGGCGAGAGAAAGAGACAGGAGATGAGCAATGGAGAGAGAACACTTGGTACAAGAAATCAGCCTCTGGCTTAGCCCAGGGAGGAGTCTGGAGACCCAGAAAGCGCCAAGGAGACAGGACATTAAAGTTGCACAGTTAAGCATACAAGCGTCAAGGAAACCCAGGGTAACCCCTGAATTCTGCTGCCTCAGGCACATGCTCTACAATGGAGTCTAACGACACGCACCCAGCGTGGAGCCAGGAAAGTGCAGGCTGCCCGGCAGGGCCCCAGGGAACACTGACACCTGCTGAAAGAAAAGTCGAGACCGAGGAAGAAGCCGAAGAGCTACGTCTGTCTGGCCTGGCCAAGCGATGACGGAGAGGGACACAGCAAATATCCGGGCGGGGGGAGGTGTCACATTCAAGGAGGATGAGGGATCAGTTAGAGGGGTACACATGGGAGGCAGTGACTAGAGCAATGGGGTGCAGAACAATGCAGGATGATCATCAGGAGATTTCCTGGCAGTGAGATCCAGTCTCCTCAGGGGAGGGATGGAATACCTGGGATGGACAAACCTATCAGGGGCAAGTCCCACCCTGCCAGGGCCCCAGGCAGAGGCCTGTCCTCTAGACTTCCAGAGCACAAGGGTGCATGCAATGCATGCAGAGCGCGTACTGCAAAGGCATCCTACCTCCCCTGGCTGCACAGCCTCGCCGGGGAGGGGGTGGGGAAAGGACAAGCCAGGCACGTGTGTACGTGGGGGCAGAGAGGGGAACTCATAGGATGTTGGGAGGGGCAAAGAGAAGCAACTCACTCACTCGTTCCCCTCTTCCACAATAAGGAAGAGCTGTTTCAAGCCGTTCCTATTGATGAACTCCTGGGCAAAGGTGATGTCTCGGGAGAGGTTCGCCAGCTTCTTCAGGGAGTCTGCCTTCACGTCCAGGTTGTGACTCTGGATCCCGCTAAGCAGCCGCTCTGCCTCCTGATCCTGCCAGACCAGCATTAGACCACCGCATGAGAGAGGACATCAGGGACTGGGAATTCCAACAGGGTGAGGGGGGAAATTGGGCTAGGACAATCCCATAGGGAGAGACTGGGTGAAGAGGTTACACTATAGCAGGGTCAGGCCAGAGCAGTCCCACAGCGGGAGCTGAAATGGGAAGCCAGACCTGAGCAACAGCAACACTGCTTGGCACCAGGGATCTCAAAGCACTTTACAAACACTAGTCAAACCTCAAATCCCCCTGGAATTGTACTAAGACAGGTCAGTATCCTTATCCCCACGTTACTGCTGGGGAAACCGAGGCACGGGGGATCGACGGTGAGTCAGCGGCAGGATCCGTGTCTAGCTCTGACTCTCCAGTCACAAACAGCGGGGGAGGATACGGGCGGGACGTACTGGAGAAGTGGTCAGCCGCAGGATGCTCCCATTCTTAATCTCCGCACGGTTCTACAAGGAGACAGACAAGGACACAGGATGAAGAATCTGTAGGTCGGAACCGCCCAGCGAGGGCCTCACGTGCTGCCGGCCACTCACCGACTCGGTGATGTACGTCTGCTGCCCGTCCACGTACTGCAGGGCGTAGTGCTCCGCATTGCCCAGGTTCCACCTGCAGCGGGAGAGAGAGTCAGGTCCCCCCCTTCCGCCCACGCTCATTGCCTGCCGGCTGCCCAGCATGCCATACGGCTGCGCCAAGGGAAGGGCACACGCTCTGGGGTGGGGAGCAGAGGGGCCAGCCAAAGAGCTGGGGGAGGGGAGAACAGCCCCCAGAGGGCCTGCTTATTCTCAGAGATGGCCTCCAACGGAGGCAGATTAAGATTTATTGGGGCCCTTCACACCAACACCCCCACCAGGGCCCTGCCCCCTGCTTGTCCCTTTCCCCCAAGGCTCCATTCCCCGGCCTGGCCAGAAACTGGGACTGGGGTCAGAGCTTCCCAGAGAGCCCAGGCCACCGTGGGGAGTTCTGGACTCTCCATCTGCCCTGGCGGTGCACCCTGGGGCGCAGGGACATGGGCCAGAGATTGCTCTCGAACAACCGGGTCCTCCCCCCAGGGCAGGTGGAGAGCCATGGACTCCCCATAGCTGCCCACACGGCTTTTACCACAGCCTAAGACAGCAGCCCCCAAACTGCCACAGCTAGAGAGCAGACATGAGAGTTACTCACACGTCACAAACCTCCTTCACAACCGCAGCCAGGGGCTTGGTCTGAAAACAAAGAGAAACAGCGTGTGGGGAGCATGGCCTGGGCATCGCCCCCCCGGCACAGAACCGAGCACACAGCATGAGACACAGCCCTGTCCTGCCCTGCCAGCCCCTCCAGTAGCAGGACTCGCCCCCCCATGCCAGCTGGGCCTTCCAGGAGGCAGGATGTTACCTGGTTGAGTTCGATGAGCTGCGGGATGGCTCCCATCATCTGAATGGCGATTTTCACCACGTCTTTGGGGGGCGGCATGGTCCTGGTTCTCCGGCCCCTGCGCGGAACCTTCCCCGCCCCACACAGCAACTCCTGAAAGAGAAAGGGGGGGCACTCAGTCTCGACAACCGCTCAGAAGTCACCCGCCTGCATCACGCTCGTGGGACTGGCATGCCCTCGAGTGCGAAAGGTGGCACCATGCCCACCACTGGGAATGCACATGGGCAGGGGGAAGATGAACAAGGTCCTAATGAATGCACCACAGAATTACAGCCCTCCAGAGGCCCCGCTCACTGGGCAGGAGACCAGCAGGATCCCGGTCAGATGGAGCAGCCACAAGCCATCAGCACACGCGGCACCAGCAGCGCTCCACACAGAAACCAACGCTAAGGGCCACCAAGTGCCGTTACGGCCAGGGACACAGCCTGAAAACCCCACTCAGCCAGGGGAAGGAAAACGCTCTCTCGGGCGAGTCCCCTCAACTCCTGCGCAATCCAAACCTGCGTTTGATCACACGAGAGCACAGCGCTTCTGTTGGCACCGCTACCATCGGTTAGGGAGGCAAGTCATTACGCCAGCAGAAAAACCCTTTCCATGGACGTACGCCGCGCCCAGGGGGCCATCAGCTCAGTAGTGCAAACATGCCTCCATCTCCCCCGCCTCAGCTGTGGCTGAGAGAGTCCACAAGCGGCAACCAAGCAGAAACTGGCCCTCAAGCAGCCGGTCAGTTTCATTCAGCGGTCACTTGGGAAAGCTCGTGGCAGGCCCTAGGACCCGCTGGCAGTGGCAGGGAACTCAAAGAGAGAGGCTGGAGAAGGGGTAAAGCAGCAGAAAAGGCAGCAGCCAGAGAGAGGGCAGAGAACTGCCCTGATCAGAGCTCCCCAGCTTTGCCATCACCCTGCAGCCAGCAGAGTTAGTCAGCTGCTCAGCAGGGCTCTGGTAACACCTCCAAGGGGTAGGAGAGGCTGGTAGGATTTGATAGGGGGGTGAGGAGACAGAAAATACCTGGAAGGTAGGAGGCGTAGGAGTGGGAAAGGATGAGGCAGAGACAGAGAAAAGAGGAAGTTGGCTCTGAAGACTGCAAGAAAAGAGACCCCTGGCTATTTCAGGAAAGAGAAAGAAAAAGCGGAGGGCAGCCAGGAAGGGAAAAAAGGAAGAGAGTCAGCAAAAGTGAAGTAGGAACCCACGACGACTGTCAACTGGGGCTCAGCAAACCCACGCTGCTAGTCATCCCCCCACCAACCGCCGAGCTTGGGTTCCATACGTGGGGTTTTGTGGGGTTTGACCAGATAGCAAAATCCTCTCCAGCAAAGAGCCCGTTAGCGCAGGTCTACACAGAGCTAAAAGTCCCACCGCTTGGCCACAGCTGGGCCAGGCTCAGGAGGTGGAGCTAAAATTTGCTGTGCAGTGGTTCCGGCTCAGGCCGGCCCATTGCAGGCCCTAAACAGGAATATTTCCACCCCCTCCCTTGCCCCAAAGCAAACAGGGGCTCCCTGGAGTTGCTTGGGGCCCTAAGCAATTGCTTAGTCTGCTTATCCCTAGCGGCAGCTTTGCCCTCCAGACTCGCAGGGACCCAGAGCACCAGCTGAAGCATCTATACAGCTGAGCCAGAGCCAGTCTCTGTGCAGACACACTCTTCGGTGTTTAAATCGACTGAGCACAAGCTGGCGGATGCCGAGCAGTCAGCCTGAGGAGGGGGTTAGAGTTGGGGAGGGGAAATCCTCCCACGCCCTCAGAGCATCCGCCGGCATTCGCCATGTGTTTCGGTCTCCTGCTGGCGTGTCCAGACTTCTGAGCGGATGGTTGATGGACGTGGCTTCTTTTCTGCAGTGTTCAGCGTAATGTCGCCCGCGTTGTCTCCTCCCCGGTGGTGGCCATATCATCCTGACGGCGTGGTCTAAACGTGCCCATGGTCGGCCTCGCACCACGCTGGCTGCGGTAGGTTGGTTTGTTCTCCTTCCAATGTCTGGTGGGGCCAGACACTCTGCAGTGAGCTCTGCCACTCACCTGCAGGCCTTTCGGAAGGAGTTACGGCTCTGGCTGAATAACTGGTATGTTCGCAATGCACAGCACGACCACAGCAGGCAGGGAAAGGGCACCGCAGGAACGGGTCATGGGGCTGACAGGCCCAGCTAGTTCCAACACCTGGCTGGGAGCGTACGGCTGGCACAGAGCCAGGCTGAACCTGCCACAGCATGTGTGCCCTGGGCCGGGCAGAGCAGGAAGGGTAACCGAGCCTCGGGCTGCCAGCTCAGCTACACCCACCAACCCCGAAAGGGAGAGGAGCGGAGGGGACACTGGGACCCACCATGGAGCAGGGAGCTGGAGGAAAGGAACTGGTATGCCCAATGCCAAGGGCCACCCAACCCGCCTACTCCCGGGCCCTAGCAGCCGGCCCACCACGCCTGGGGCCATAACGCCTAGCCCACCCCCACCCTTGGGACCTAGCACCCAGCCCACCCCTACACCTGGGGTCATAGCACCCGGGCCACCCCCACCCTTGGGACCTAGCACCCAGCCCACCTCTACACCTGGGGTCATAGCATCCAGGCCACCCCCACCCCTAGGAGCTAGCAACTGGGCCACCCCCACCCCTGGGACCTAGCAGCCGGCCCACCCCTACACCTGGGGTCATAGCACTCGGGCCACCCCCACCCCTGGGACCTAGCACCCGGGCCACCCCACCCCTGGGGCAATAGCCGCCAGGGAGTCACCGCACCCTGGGACCGTAGACCCGGGCCACCCCCACGGGCCCCGGGGAAGGGCTCTGGGGCCGCCCCGCCTCACTCACCGGCCCGCGCACCGCGCGGAGCCGCCGCCGTCTGCAGTTCCGGGTCGTGCCGCGGTCTCCCCTTCGGGCGGGGGGGACCCGAACCCGGCCGCGCTCTGCGGTGGGGGCGGGGACCGGGGGGCAGGTTACCCCAGATCCGGACACCGAGCCGCCGGCAGCGGCTGCAGAACTAGGGGGCGGGCCCCCCCGGGCCCCCCCGCAGGAGGTGCCGCTCCGCCCCCGGGGAGCCCCGAGCCCCGCGGTGCCCCGAGCCTCGGCAGAGGGGCGGCCTGGAGCAGCGCTGAGCCACCATCACCGCCGGCGTTAACTCGCCCGTCGCTTCAGCCGCTGACCAGCCCAGCCTGAACAGCCGGACTCGCGGCTCGTGACAAGCGCCTCCGGGGGTGTCCACAGGCCCCCACGCTCCCTTGAAGCCACGTCCCTGGGCCTGGAGCTGGGGCACTCAGCCCTGGGGAGAGCTCCGGCGGGGCAAGGCATTACTGTACCCCCTGGTCTCACCATAGCTTCGGCACTCCCAGTTCGCTGGCTTTAGTCCAGCCAGGCTGACCAGATGTCCCGATTTTGGGGTCTTTTTCTTATATAGGCTCCTATTACCCCCCCCCTCCATCCTGATTTTTCACCTGTGCTGTCTGGTCACCCTAAGTCCACCACTTCCTACGCACAGGGCAACGTGCATCTTTAATGCTACGTTTGTGTTTGCTTTTTCCAATATCGAAGTTTAGTCTCTGGAATCATGTGACTTTAAGGCTGACTGAGTTCCCCTGTTCCTCTCAACCCTCCTTCGTTTTCCTTTGACCCACCAATGTTACCTTTCTCTCCAGCAGCAGCCCCAGCTTTTTCACAGCCTCACTGGTGCACAAAACTTGGGTCTCACATATTCACTAAAGGCAGGGCCGGCTCCCAGCACCAGCAGAGGAAGCATGTGCCTGGGGCAGCACGTGCTAAGGGCCAGCATTCTGTCCATCCTTGGGGTGACCCAGTCCAAGCAGCCTTTTTTTTTTTTTTGGCTTAGGGCAGCAAAAATGATAAAGCCAGCCCTCTCTCAAGGCCCCTATATTATCTTATACCACACTTCTCAATGGCAAATTTCTACTGTAATTTCTACTATAGATATACAAGCCCACGACAGAGTAACCACAAGACTGCACGTCTCAGGAGCTGTGCACCTGAAATGAAAGTAATTAAATGAAATAAATACGTTTTGGGTTCTTGCACTTTGCCCTTTTGTTTCTGAGCCTTTAGGCTGCACGAGCTTTCGTACTGCTGTTACCTCCCCCAAGGAATCCATATCTCCAATGGGGTGTAGAGTCCTCTAATACTGTTCTGGATTCTAGTAACGTGATTCCCTCTCTTCCCCCAGGGAATTCCAAATGTATTAAAAATCCGTATTTCTGTAAGTAATCCCCATCGTGCCGACACTGCTGCATACACAAATGCCTCTGATTGTCCAGCTGTTTCTTAAAAACAATGAGGAGTCTGGTGGCACCTCAAAGACTAACAGATTTACTTGGGCATAAGCTTCTGTGGGTAAAACCCACTTCTCAGCTGCAGATCTCCATGCATCCTGGGGCAGTCCTTGCACTTAGCCCAAGCCCTGGCTCCCTCATGGGCTGGTCTGGGGCTCAGTCCTCCCCCCAGGGAAAGGCCATGGTGGGAGGGAGGGGGGTGCTTGCCCAGCCCCCTGCGGCAGCAGGACTAGTTCTAAGTCAGGACCCTCTTTTTTCATGGCCACCTGCTCCCGCTGCCCAGCGCTCAGGCCTAGTCGGGGGAAGGGGGCCCAGGTTCCCCAGGGCCCAGGACTGTTCTCAGCTCGGAAGGGAGGGTGGATCCATACCCAGTTACCTGCACACGGCTCTTCAGCATAAAGCAGGCCAGTGACCTCTGGCTTCAACTGGTTAAGAGCCAGGAGCTGCTAAATCCAGATAAGCTGCTCTTAAACACATGTTTTAGAGCCCCCTCCCCCAGGCCATCACAGCCAGGCACAAAGCAGACAGCACCTCTGCACGGGGCACAGCACATGTGCAGGAGATGGCCCTGCTGGCCTGTCCCTAATGGTCAGAGCTCCAGGAGCGAGCTGGGACACAGGCCCCAGGCCAAGGATTTCCTCACTTCTTGTCTGACCGGTGGATATGTCCCCACACACAAAACTGACAACTCTAAAATGCTCAGACTAATCCCAACAGCAGCAGATCCAGGAACCCCCTGGAAGTGAGGGCATCCTGTCTCGAGGGGTGCAGGCCCAGCATCCCACTGCAGCACCCACAGGGCAGCTCGGTGAAGAAATGGTCAACTGGACAATGCTTGGTCGTGCTCAAGGGCTGACAGGAGGCTCTGAAAGGTTCAGTTTATTCACTCCGAGAACACTGTACAAATCTCACAGGCAATTTTCTTTCGCTACAAAAGGTATAAAAATAATCTTCATATATATGAATCCAAGTTCATTTGTTACTGTAAATTCTCACTAAATATCTTTTCCAAACATCATCTAACTGATGGCAAGAGATCAACAGCTTCAAGGAGAGAGCGAGGCCAGGCAGTACATAGAGAACTCTAGCTACTCACAAAGGCCCTGGCCTTTGGCTAACGCACACGCTGGCCCCCCAGGGTCCAAGCAGCTCCCATGCAAAAGAGGAGAGAGGTTTAGGAACTGGTGAATGTGGATTTGGAGCCCTATTGTCCCTCTGAGACCTTCATCTCTCTCTCCAGTACAAGCTGCTCACTGCTGGCAGTGGAACCAGAAAAGGAGACACCCCGACCCCCACCTGCTCTTCTAGGGTTTCCAATACTTGTTCTCTAAGGGACCATTTCCCACAGGATCTCCTGACTCCTCCTCTCTTGCTGGGCAGCAGTCAGAGCTGGCTCTATCCTACAGACAGACTAGGCGGCTGATGGGAGCAGTCAACTGGTGGGGGGGGGCGGGGGCGGCTGAGAGCTGCAAGAGGACAGGCAGTGGCCCTTCTAGATCCAGCCCCAGCACTAGCAGCTCTGCTGCCAGCAGAAGGAGAGCTGCTGCAGTCGGATGTTCAAGAAAGGTGCAAAGCTAAGATTTTTCTCAAATCCCGAATCAGAGGAGGTGGAGCCTAGCAAACAGTGCAAACCCAGAGACTGACTGCGCCATCTGCAGAGGGGCTTTCTACTCCAATGACCAAAATTCAGAGGCATCCAAGGCAGAGAGAGCCTCAAATCACCAAAAATTACAGGAGATCTTCCGTTAACAAGGGATTAGGAAAAACTGGGCAGGAGAGAGGAGAAGCAGAGAGAGCATCACAGAAGGTAGCACCCTGCCACCAGATTAGGAATGGAAAGCAAAGGCATCCGGCCCCAGGGGAAGAACCCCTAACACACTGGCAAGCCCCACCCTGGAGCAGATGCTTGGTCTGCCTCAGAGGACATTGTCGTCTGTGCTTCAGCAAAACAGAAGCAACTTGTCATGGCAAAGTGCTACCGAATGGGTCCACCTCTGCCTCCTGCCACGCCGACCCAGGCTCGAGCGCAAGGCGGGGAGGACAGATTGATTCCCAGATGTCAGAAAAAATGGCCCCTCAGCACAGCTCCAGGAGAGGGAGTGGAAATGGAGCCTCTTTATGCATCAGCACAGAGGTTTAACTAACAAGGCCTGATGCAGGATCACCAACCCTACCAGGGAGAGGGCAGGGGGAATGCATGACTCAGCTCAGCTCCTGGGTCCCAGGAGCGGCACAGCTAGCAGCTGCCAATTGCTTTTCACTTGTCAAAAGAACTAGCTGGAGTCACTGAGGACCAGAGCTCTCAGGGCCAATTTTCACAGCCGAGCACAGCCACCCTAATCGGAGAGGGGCCGAGGCTGCCGTCCACAGATGGGTTCAGCTAACTACTTCTGGGCTTGCTAACTGACCATCATACTAAGACGCCGTCTAGCAGCTGATGCCTAGGAGATGCAAAGTGCCTGTGGAAGTGCAGGAAATCCAAGGCATGCGGATGGAAGGAAGCTCTGCGAGGCACATGGGCAAAGCTGTACAGGGAAGGTTCAAACACGGAGCCTTTCAAAAGAGGCCTAGGATCCAGTGGAGAGACAGAGATGCAGCAGGGTGAGGTAACTCGAGGACCTGGCACGTGCAACACGAGAAGAGAGAAGCTACAGGGAGGCTCTCAGTCCGCAAGTCCATGTCTTGCCAAGAGCCCCTCTGACTCTCATCCAGCACTAGTACAAAAGGAATCCGAAGAGACTTTCCAAAGCCAGCTACAAAACAGTCCATTCACCAGTCCGGCCGCCGCACCGGGAAGTCAGAGGTTGAGGATAGGTACGTCGAAGAGGTCGCAGACGCCTTCGCTCTCATCCAGGTTGTAGATGTAGTCGTGGTCCCCGGGGGGAGGGGAGAGGCGGAGCAAGGGAGCAAATACTGTTGAGGAGAAAGCAGGGCCGTACTGTTACAAGCCTGGGAACTATCCCACCTACCACCCCTGGATTGGAGCCTCCAAGCCCTGTCACAGGGATACCTCAGCTCTCGCATCCCACTCCTCGTCCGCAGGAGGAAACTGAGGGCAGACTCTGTCTGAAGAGTTCTTCTGCCTGAAGCAAGGCAGGACTGAGTGCCAGACAGCGTGGGGCTGCCCCCCAAATGCCAGACATCGTACAAACAACAGCCACCACCCCCCAAAATAAAAAGTTCGGAGAGAACAAACCCCAGCAACTCACCTTCGGACGACATCAGCTCTTCCAGCAGCTCGGAGTTCATACTTTCTGGGAGGGGAGACAGCAGGATGAGGGGCGCACTCTGCTTTCCAGCGCCCAGTCTTGCTCTTCCTCAATACCCTTCCCCTCCCCCAAGTTCTTTCCTCCCAGTATCACGGAAGCCAAGTCCCAGACCTGAACTACAGGTAGCTCTGGAGCAGACAAACAGGAGCGCAGGACTCGAGCCATTAACTCCGTGGCAGAGGGAAACCGGGCCAAAAAATCCTGCAAGATTCTTGTGCCTGCTCCAGCATGACAAACCCTGCAACAGCGCCCCCAGCCGGCCCAGGTCGGGGACTGAGCCTCGTCCCCGCGACAGCGCCCCCAGCCGGCCCAGGTCGGGGACCGAGCCTCGTCCCCGCAACAGCGCCCCCAGCCGGCCCAGGTCGGGGACCGAGCCTCGTCCCTGCGACAGCGCCCCCAGCCGGCCCAGTACCAGTAATGAACATTTTCCCCAGCCAGACCATATTCCAAACACTTCTTTAAAAAGAGACCGCAGCAAAAGTGGCTAAAATTGGCCCACTGAAACTTGGCAAGTTCGCAGTCCTCACTGAGGACAAGTGACTGCTTGCATGTGTTGCGGCAGGGAATTTACTGGGGAGGGAGAGATTAAAAAACACATCTGAACCAAGACAGTCGTCAAAATGTGAACAGGTTTGGACCTAGGCTGTGCCCATGTGCACCTACAAAAAGATTTGACCAACTAGCCCCTAGGACAATCAATACTCCGGGCCAGCCACACCCATGATGCATTGCTTCCCCACCCCCCAGAAGATGGTCTGCAAACAGCCGCAGAAGCACTGCCCCTCCCCCAGCCGATTCAGCATGGCAAAGAGGGAATTGCAAAACCAAAACCATGAAGGATTTTTTCTTTTTTCTTAAAAAAGGGGAAATTAAATACAAAATCTGTGTCGTTAAGTCTCCTACAGCAACGGTAACAAGAGCACTGCCGAGGTCCTGCTTGCTTGGTGGGATGTTTGAAAACCAAACGCTAAGCTATGAAGCTACACACATCAAATGAAAAACAGGAGGCCTCCTGGCCTTCCTCGCCATGCCAGTGGGCAGGAACTTTAACCTCCCAGCCATCAGCACCAACCCAGCACCCAGGCCACGGTACTGTTAGAAGGCAGAGACGTGAAGGTCGGAGGGATATTTGCTGCAGGTCTCATCTCTCTGGGTCCCATAGTCACGGCGCGTATCAAACCCTACGCTTTAACAGAAACAACTGGTTCGTGCAAAGAGACTGTTCTATGGACATCTCACCAGCAGCCCCCGAGGTCAACTACACCTGTCCTCTGCTGCTGCATTTAACTTCCCTGCAGGATCTGGGGCATTCCCTCTCCACATCATGGTAAACATCGCACAGAACAGGGAGTATTTATCTCCTGTGGGCACTGGCATGGCGCTCCCTGTCTACCAGCACAGCACATCTGTGTGACTGTCTGCCAGAAGTAGGCTAGGAAGGGCAGGCTAGGGTGCTACAGCTGTTCATAAGGCACAGCCTGATTTGCTGCCTGGTTGCATTTCACCCGAGTCACACATGCATGCTCTGGCGAGGGGAGCCCAAAGCACAGAGGGTTTCATGGGCCACCAGCGGAGTCTGTTCTGGGAGCCCACAACACATGACTGAAGCCCACTCGGCAGGCCCGGGAGGGTGAGGGGAGCGCTTCATGGAGACCGCTCTTGTGCAGTGACCTGCCGAATGGCAGCCGGACACTCTCTATGTGCTGCACTTGTGGACGTGCCCCAGTGCTGCAAAGCAGCGGCGCGTGCTCAGCTTGTTCTCTGGAGGCAGCCAGGCCAGCTGCATTTTCACAGCAAGGCTTTTTAACCCATGGTGCCAACGAGGCAGCCTCTGAGCTGGGCGAGATGAGAGCCACAAACCCCATGGCCAGTCTTCGGCAGAACCAGTACAAGCACCGTGGGGGACTGCAGAGAGCAGGGACTAGTCTAGGCCAGTCTCCCACTCCAGATTATTTGTACACATGAGCCCTGTGTGCACAACTGAAACCAGACCAGGAGGGTCTGACTTATCACCTTAGTCCAGATGCTACAGACCAGATGGGGGCAGGCAGGAGGGGAGCCTAGGACACCATTTTATGTTAGTATGGGGGTCATGGGGGAGATTGGGCCCAGGTCTGATGCGCTGGCAATAACCATTTGTTGGCAGCACTGGTCACCAGTATAGACGGGTCTGAACAGATTAATCGTTGTCACCCCAGAAGCCTCCAGCAGAGGTCGCTCAGCATCTAGTAAGCACAGAGACTGCAGGTGCGTCACAGGACCAGGTCCCTAGAGGAGCCGGAAGGGACTCCTGTGCACGGCCTCCTTCCTGTGCCAAGGACCAGCAGAGGAGAGCTGAGAAAGGAAGGGAGAACAGAGCCCGTCCCCGAGCACAGGGAGGGAAGGCAGAGGGCATCAGGGGTGAGGAGGATCAGTGTACCTCGTGTTGGATCAAACATCTCCGAGAGTTCTTTGGGAAATTCCAGCACTGTAAAGACAGACAATGAACCAGACTGGTTGGCATTGAGCCATGCAAGGTCTGAAACACAACAGCAAAAGCCAGCCCCGCCTAGGGCGCCCGTCCTCAGTTACCCACATTGTGACCCAGCACACTTCCCAGTACGCGTTCTCCCATCCATCCCAGTCCCCACACCTGGGCGTGACACACTCAGGCAACCACCAACCCACGTCCCTGGAGGGAGGCACCATCCCCTGCTCAGAAACACAGGCTCTACAGAGGGAGGGTCCCAGACTCAGAGAAACAAGAAGGGAAGTGACCCATAAGAGCTAGCCCCCCTCCTCCCTGGACAGCTTGCTTCCTCCCATACAGTGACGGTGCCAGACAACATGACCAGCTGCGCCTAAAGTAGGCACCAGGCACCCGGCATTCCAGCCCACGCTGGTGCTGCCAGCTGAAAATTCTGTAGCAGCTTCATTTCCACTAAAAAGCTAGAGGTTCACTACTCTTGGAGCTGTTGTTTCAGGCTGCCTGCAGACTCAGGAACACAAAACTGCAGTAGTGACACCTGGGTTATGTTTTCAAGGCTCTCGTCACAACCAGGAGGGGAAGTGTGTTTTCCCCCATGAACATCAGCTCAGATTTGGAAGCACAAAGGATAGGGTGACCAGAAAGCAAATGTGAAAAATCAGGACGGGGTGGGGGGTAATAGCAGCCTGCATAAGAAAAAGACCCAAAAATTGGGACTATCCCTATAAAATCAGGACATCTGGTCACCTAGTGCTCTGTCTGGTCTGGCCTTCAGCAAACCAAGCAGATCCCTGGGGACGATTCCACAGCCAGACACCGGAGCCATTCCTTATCTCAGCCTCCCCATTCTTCCTTGTTATACTGTTCTCCCCTGGCCCTCCTTCCGCCCTATGTCCTAGTCCTTTCACCGCAGCCACTGGCACTTCAATTAGTCACCAGGACACACCGCAAGACCAAGTCAACAAACCCTAAACCTTGAAGAGCTCCCACAGCTGCGGAGCCATCCGGTAACATGGTGCGACCCCAACCCTGGGAATCCCTCCCTTGGTCCCTCTCAAGCTCCTGGACCTCACATGCGGCCCAGAGCTCCCCAGAGTTCTTCCTATCTACGGGCCACTCCGTGAGCCCGCCATAGCCCCTCACATTCTTTAACGAACATCTCTTCAACCCCAGCATGGCAGGGCCGAGCTATCCCACGGGTGTGGGAACTGAGGCTGAGTGATTGGCTCAGGGTCACACGCACAGTCTTTAGTGTAGCAGGGAACTGAACCCGGACCCCCAGAGCCCCCGGCAAGCACCCTCACAACTAGCCCCCGCACCCTCTCTGGCCACAGCATGGAATACCAACACTACTGGGTGGGGTCCGTGCAATGGCCTGTCTCTCCTGACCAGACCCATCAATGGAAGCAGTGGACTCTCACCCCACCTGCATCTCTGCTCTCCCGCCTCACTCCCTTCTCTCCCGGCTCCCCGTCGCCTCCTCTCAGCCTGCTTCAGGCACAACAGCGTGGGCCGCCTCCCCCTGCCTCTTCAAACCCTGCCTGCTCAGCCTGTGGAATTTCCAGGGGCTGGCAATTCAGCACAGGGTCTCTGCCCCCGGGGTGACTCCAGAGCCACCACAGGGCACCAGGGGAGCTGTGCCCTGGAAAGGAAACAACAAGCATCCTGGACACTTGCCAGTAAAGAGCCCCCAGCCCCTCCCCACAGAGCCAGGCTGTTTGCAGTGCCTGGCTGTAGTCTAGCTCGGCTTCTCTCACGTCCCTAGAGGGATATGGCTCCACTTCCTGCTTATACTGCCGCACTGCATGAAACAGCTGGCAGGTCCCATTCCGGAGCAGGCTGCTCTCCTGCGGCCCATGGCTCTCTCAGCAGAGCAGTGTGAATACCTGAGATGAATGTCCCTACAGAGAGACTCAGTCTGAATGTAACCCTGAGGAATGGGATGAAATTGAGAGCAGAGAGGGAGACTAGTTATCAGGAGAACCCTCCCAAGGGAACAGCTGAAAGGACTGAGGCACTCAACTGGACACAGCACTGCAGAAGGGACTGTTAGGGGAGAACCCTGCACCGCTGGCAGGAAACGGGAGGAATAGATGGGGATCCAGAAGGGACCTCTCGGGTCAGAGCGTCTGCTACCAGCGTCAGAACACAGACAGTAAACAGCTTCTCACCAGAGAGCCATCTCCACCAGCTTTTTCACCCTCGCCGCCGCCATGCACACAGTCCCCCAGGGGGTGCGGGGATCTGCCTGCCCCTTCCTTTAGATCCCAGCTTGCACGGCTTGACTGAAGCTTCTCAGCAGAAAGCAAAGCAGAGCTCAGCCCTGTCCTGTCTGGGCAGCACCTGCGGCAGAGTCCCCCAGGAGCCCAAGGCTATACTCACTCTCTGTGGGATCTGGCTTGATTGGCTCAAAGGAAGTAGAGGGATTGGGCAGGATGGAGCTGCTGTCTAGCGAGGCAGATGACTGGAGTGGCTGCGTATCTAACACTGGCGGCTGGCTGGCTGGCGCGGCCACTGAGCTGAGAGGGTCGAAGTCGCTGCTGCTCTTGGACTCTGCTGCCGAAATGCTGCATTCTGTTACATACACATGGGGGGGGGGGGGGAAGGATTTCAGGGGACTCCAGAATACGTGACCCCAAAGCAGCAGCCACAGCCCCCAGCAAATCCAGCTGCTGCCCCCTTGTTAACAAACCTGGCCTAAGTGCAACAGACACTGGCATGTCCACAGACAGAGGGCTTTCTGCCTGGTTCTCAATTCCCTGGACGAGCCTGAGACCCTAGCACACACAGACTCGCTATCCTAAACTCTCCTACTGCCCCCAGCACCTGCTGGCATCTTGCTGGCTGAGAGCACTGTCTCCAGCCCAGCCTAGCCCAGCCGAGAGGTCACTGCGTGAGGGGACGGCCAGCCTGGCCCCAATCAGAACAGGAGGTAAGGGCTGGAATTGACGGACTCTGCTCTAGTCAGTGCACTTCAGCTCCCATATATGCCCACAGCCATGGAAGGTGTAGGGCAGAGCAGGGAGGATTCAATGGACTAGAGAACAACTCTGGCAGGGACGGGGGGGGGGGAATCCACGTTTAGCTGTATCTGGACATTCGGAAGCATTCCCATATGAACTCCAAAGTGCTTCTAAAAAGCCTCCCCCATTGCTAGCTGGTACCTTCACACTCGCCCAGCCACCATCCCACTCCTTGCTCACCTGGGCTCGTTGTTTTCTGTGCAGCCGGGCTGTGGTCCTGAGTGCTGGTCGGTGTGGGCGTGGACGGGTGCGTACTGCTGGGGACAGATGCCTCCTGGAAGTGGGCAACAGGCGATCTCTGTGGTTTAGTGGGCACGACTGGCTGGCACTGAATGAGGTCTTCAGGGGGAGGGACAGGGAGCACCACAGGGGAGGAGCTCAAAACATCTTTGTTTACGAGGAGGACATCAATTGGACCACTAGTGCTTTTCAGATGGATCTGATATTTCTTCTGTCCATTCATGCCCTGAGGAAATCAGGAAGCAAAGTACCCAGATACAATTAACAGCAGTCCTCAAAAGAGGACTTTAGCTTCCCGGGGCAAGATCCACGCTCTGGAATGGCTCAGCATGCTACAGGAGCTCCTCCCTCCCTCAGACAGCTGCTCTCTCTCCTCCCACAGCTACCCGTACTCCAGCACACTCAGATGGAATGATCCTCCTTCCCCAACAGCACAGCAAGCAAGCAATGCCCACATCCTTCCAGTAACTCCAGCCAACCCAGGCCACCTCCATCCCAGCCTGATCAAACACAGCACCCACCTCCGGAATGGGAACCTCCAACCAAGTTCCTGACGGGGCTCGAATTGCTAGGAGGGTGTCTCCTGTGAAAATAGACTGATCAGCACTCGAAGGAATGCCTCTGGCTGCTAGGCCCAGTGTGGGCTGTCATTCACCCACCTCCTCCTGGGAGAACTCCTGTGCACTCCCACCAACCAGGACTGGCCACCCTGCCTTACTGGGGAATCACCATCCATCCTTCACAACGCACCCCTGGCCCAACACACAGCCCCAGGGAAACTAAACACAGAAAACAGAGCGCTACGGGCAGGAGCACACGCACTGATGTCATTGAGTTCCCCCCAGGGCAGGACTAGGATGATCTGAGAACACTTTGTATGGGCATCCTGAATGGCTTGCCCTTCCTCCTCCCTGCAGATTCCCCACCACTGCAGCTCAGCCCTCTAACACAGCCTGATTCCCAAGGAAGGGCTATTCTCTGCACCAGGCCCCAGTTCAGTTTCCACAGTCACCAAGTGCTGAGCCAAAGGAACAGGGAGTTATGTGGATTAACACTGTTTGTGCTGGTTTTTAAACAAGTCCCATAGCCACTAACGAAACGCCCAACAGGACGGCAAGCAGTGAGCGAAACTCAGAAATCAGACAGACGCTGAGTCTAGCAATAGCTGTCAGTAGGGCCAACACAGGATCGCAGACACTTGACTCCAAAGCTTTCATCCTTTGAGAGAGAGAGAGAGATCAGATTCCAGGTAGCTGTCCTAGGACCCTGCCAGCGATTCAGAGTTCTTGTGTTGAGTGCTAGGACTCTGGTAGCAAGAAAAGAGGGGTTGAGCGTCTCCAGAGGAAAAGGGAGCTAGGGGCAGGGATAGAGACCTGTGCAGGGAGTGACCCCAGAAACAGCCAAGCTCAGGTCAAAGTTTGTGTGAGTTACTGAAGTTAGCAAGAAAGGACACCACAAAGGGAGCAGTCGGGGCCCAAGTCCAGCATGTGCCGAGCTGAGCTGGGAATGCCACCGCCTTGCAGAATCTTAGACATTTAACACCTTTCTTTCCAAAGATGTGCACTTAGTTCATATTTAACACGGAAAATAAGACTAAAAGTATCATGCTGGCCCCCGTGTGACTGACATCTCAACCTTTACGTGGCATGAATTAGTGTTTTGCCTTTAACGTCACATGGTTTATTAATAAAAATAGGTGAAAGGGAGGAAAATCCCAAAAGTCACACGAAAGGAAGAACAGTGGGAGAGAACGTTCTTTGATCTCAGCCCGACAACTAATGGCTGTCCTTGTAAACTCCCTGGCCCATAGCAACTTGACTTACTAAAGTTATTGCCAAACCCGGTGGTGTTTGTAAAGTGGGGAATCTTCGGCAATTTATCTTTACCACATACATTTTCAAAACAGATTAAAATATGGAAAGAAGAGTCCTAAAGTAGATGCTTAAATTCCAAACTTTCAATGTTACAACAACTATTAAAACATGTTTCAAATTTGCCTTGATCTTTAAGTCTCAAGAAACAAGCCACGTCTGAGGTTTGTGCCTTGATCTTTTTTGAGTTTCTGAGTGAAAATTTTAAGATAGCGACATAAGGTAAATCAGTATTTCTTCCACTCAGTCTAAGAAACAGAGCAACCTATTTTCATTCAGTTTTTCAAAATAAATTCACATTTGAGACAGGGCCAAACAGGGAAATTTCAGCCCACAAGGTATTTACTGAGAAAAGGGGGCATGGTGGAATGGAAGTTGGAATTCAGCCTGAAGTACAAGGCTGCGATACAAGAGACCCAGCAAAGCAGCTCTCCAAAGATCATCGAGAGTGGAAAGTCAGGTCTCCTACCCAAGGCATGTTTTCTGGCTACACACAGATCAGCTTCACCCTGGGAGGCCAGCTGGGATCACCCTGTAACACCACAAGGAGATAGGCTGAGATGTCTGTCTTAAAACAGCTGGATAATTCAGATCCGCTCCCAAAAAGACAATCGTGACCTTAAGTCCAGCTGCAAGGCCTTCCCACTGGAGTGAGGTTTGGCTTCCGATGTAAATCTGCTCTGAAGAGCAGGAGTGACAAGCAACCTCTGAACTCTTTTAGACTTGGGCTCTTGCACTTCAACTGCCTCCCACACATAATGGCTACCACACAACATTTGTCTACTTGTGTTTCACCGCATCCTCCCATGCGATTACAAGTTATTTGGTCCCTTACATCTTCCCGGTGCTTTACAAAAGGAGTCAGAGACCAGACACGGCACAGCAGGAAAGCTGAGGGTTGTTGTGCACAAGTTACTGGAAGGAAAACAAGAGAAGATTCCTGGAAGAAGGTGGCTCTTGAGGAGAAGAGAGAAAGAGCTTGATGAGTAGCTAGAGAAACTGCTGCAAGCCCAGGAAGCAACAAGAGGTCAGGCACAGAGTCGAGAGAGGGAAGGACAACGGAAGTGCACTAAAGAAAGGGGACGGGGAGGAGTGCTGAAAGAAATAGGAGCAAACAGTCAGGGGGAGGCGAAATCACGTAGGGCCTTGGATCGACCAGGGCCTTTGAAATAAAGGCATTTATTTGTACAAATGAGGCAAAGAAAAAGGAATGCTGGCTCTTCTCAGTCAGGGGGATAGCTCAGTGGTTTGAGCATTGGCCTGCTAAACCCAGGGTTGTGAGTTCAATCCTTGAGGGGGCCACTTAGGGATCTGGGGCAAAAATCAGTACTTGGTCCTGCTAGTGAAGGCAGGGGGCTGGACTCAATGACCTTTCAACGTCCCTTCCAGTTCTAGGAGATTGGTATATCTCCAATTACATTATTATATGCAAAGCCGTGCATCTCAGCCCTGGGGAGGGCTCTGCTACGGCTCCCCTAGGAAGGGATGACCTGCCAAGGAAAGCTGAAATCCTGCAATTAAAAACTTGCCCCATAGAATAACATGGCCCCAGATACAAAGGGACAGAGCAGACAGCCCCCTACTGCAAATGTGCTCTACGGAATTCTCTGGTCTGCACCTTGCACAGAACAATCCCATTCCCAGATGGGACTCCTCTGACTGCAATGATACAGCTTGAATTTAGTGGCAGTTGATTCCTGGGGTTGTGGGAGAAGATGCAGGACTGTCACTTCACGGAGGACACAGAGAGCACATCTTGGGGACCAGCTAGGATCTACAGCCATTTCCCTCCTGGGAAATGGGGGAAGCACAGCTGGGACAGCCAGGAAAGTCTGCTGTCTCAGACCATGGGAGACCAGTAGGGGCCCAGCATCATCGCCTCACCTGTGAAGCACTTGCAGATATCTTCATGCGTCACATAGGCTAACGTTCCTGTGGTTAAGGAGAAAAGGTGCAGCTTTCTGTGGGCACACAGAATTCAAAGAGCACCTGGTGAAGCGTCTCCTTCCTGCATGCAGACAATGGAATTCCTAGAAGAAGCTAAATGCCCGCACCAGAGCCTCTGAAGTGGTCTGGAGAGAAGGTCTACCTGCAGCAGGGTTAGCACTCAGAGGAAACCGGCCAAAGCAGCTACATGCTTGAGAACGTAGCACTGATGACTCAGAAAGAGGCATTTCTGTCCTGAGTCTGTATTGAAGCGATGCCTCAACATGGTGCTAGGGGACACCACAGGGCCAGAAGTGGGGGCTTTTGGGTGAAATGCTCTCTAAACATCCAAACACATCTTCCCCAAAGGTGGAGCAGTCCCCAACGGTCCTGGGGAAATTCCAACCCAGCTGATTACGCTTGCCTCCCCAAAAACATTCCCTGCAGTGGCACACGGATAGTTTGGTTTACTTGCCGTTGTATGCTGCTGGGTCATGTTACAGCATGCTGTTAATCAGCTGCTGTGTGCCACCCCAGACATGGATGCATTTAGGGCTGGCTATTATTATTTATTATTTGTATGAGCGTACTCCCAGGAGCCCATCCTGCTAGGTGCTGTGCAAGTAACATTTGTGCAATGCTTTGCGGGATTTGATGAGAAAGTGCTATAGAAATGTAAGCTCATCAGTACTGGAGGGAGAGGCAACCGTCCCTTCAGGCCCAGCCAGCCTGCAGCCAGCCCTGGGGGAGGAAGAGGGAGAGCAGCAGGAACTGAACCGGGAGCTGGGAGTGCTGAAAGGATATCTGCTGTTCTGTACGTCTTCTGTGACATTTTTGATGCTCTGCTGGACCCACATTTTCTGCTGCTCCAGCTCCTGTTCGCGCTGCTCCAGGTCCTCTATCTCTGCCTTCAGCTCAATGAGTTTGTGAGCTATCTCGCGAGTGTTACAGCCCGGGCCCACACCTCTGTGCAGACAGAGAGAGGAATGAGTGGCCCAGCCTCATTAAGGGAGAAAATATGATTTGCAGAGGGCACCGCCTGCACTGCCTTGGAAAGAGAAGCCACTCCCAGCTCTCTCCTGACACACACAAGTTGGAGACCAGCTCTTCCACACTTCACCAGCTCCACAGCTAGAGCCCCTAGCTCCCCTCACCGTTTCTCATCGTACACCAGGGTCAGAGGCCCCAGACCTCCCATCTCCCCACCAAAGCCTCCTTCCAGTACAAGAGGGTCAAAGCCTACCCTCCTACTGGGGGCAGAATCCTTCCTCTCTCAACACCAGGGTAAGGGTTGGAGGCATCTGTTCTGGTCAAAGCTCCTGCAAGTAGCTAGCATGCACCCGAAGCAACAGCTACATACCTCAGCCACTGGAAAAATGGCTCCCGGCCCGTGTCCATACTAGCATTTCCGCCTCAAATTCCCCACAGTCGCTACTGGCACAGCTCAGCTAGGGAAGCGCTAGCGCAGACCAGCTGGCAGACACTGCACTCAGAATGCCAACCAAAGCTTGAAGCCGCGGCTCTGTTACCTCTGCCACCATTCCCGCTGCAGGTGGAGCTGTGCCAGCAGTAGCAAGGGTGGGAAATTTCAGAGGGGGAAACAGGGGGAGTGGATTGTGGGCAAGGCCTCAAAGTGAGAGGAGCACTGAGAGGAACCCTCCTCCCAGAATCTTCCCACACTGCTCAGAGCATCTCAGTCACTCACTTCCACTGGATACTGTTCTTGGATTTCTTCTCGATCAGCCCAATGCCCTCCAGAACATTTGTGATGTCGTAGATTCGCCGTTTCTGCCGCACCGCCAAGGTATCCGCTGCCTGGGGGTTAGAGGTGGACGGCTGACTCCAGAAATTCCCAGTTATGCTCTGCCCCCCACAGCCAGAGACATCACATCACCCCAACTACAGATCAGCCCCCCCGCTTCCAACTGCATCTCCTTTGTGCCCCCACTTTTCAAATTACAGATCAGATACCGTTCCCAGGGACATCAAAACTATCACTGATCTGCCCCACAGTTACTGACTATCTGCCCCACAGTCCAATTTCTCATCCCACTAATACTTCATCAATCACAAACCAAACCCAGCCACCTCCCCAGCTCCTTTGGATTCCATGCAGATGGCTCATCTCCAGGATAATGCCATGTTGGGAGGGAGGGGAATACATGTTACATCTGTGTTCTAGGGAAGCCTTGTGTGACGACCTGCAAACTGGATGCATGCTCTTGACTGGTCAGACCCAGAGGGTAGGAAGGACGGGAATGGGGAGGTGTGGGAGAGAGAGAAGAAACTGGGTCTACTAAAGGCAACAGTTCTGCAGTGTCAGGGAGATGGGCTGGACAGTCCCACAGGCCTTTTCCCCCTGACTTCCATGATGCTGGGTGGAAAGTGTCACCGCCTCCCTCAGCTGAGCTGCCAGTATCTCTCAAATGGGCATTGTTCAGCCCATGCACAAAAAGCCACCCCTTGGCCCTCAAAATTTAAGCCCCAGGCTCTATTCTTTTTTTAAGTAGATTAGGGAGGCTGTGATGAGACAGCTCTTGTACTACCCAAAGTCCTCAAATTTCCTTGACTCTCTTGGAAGTCGGGCCCAGTATCCACACAAGAAGGTTCCACTGGTGGAACTCTCCTTCAGTTGGCAGGAACTGCTGCCCATTAACATGAGTCCCTTGACTCCAGCTCCCATCCCAAGTAACCCCGCATAAGTGGGTATTATATCGGTGCTGGGCCAAAGTGGACGCATAACCTGTCTGTACTACCAAATCCAGTGCCACACTGCACTGGATATTGCAGAACAGACATGTCCGGCCACCTTTCTACACAGCAGTGCTCCCAAAGCCATACATCTGTTCCAAAGATGCTGACAAACATGACTCCCATTTGCCAGCCATTGCTGAAGCAAACACACACCACTTTTCTGACAGAATGTTAACATATTTGGTCACCTCCTGCATATACTTGAAGCCAGACAGAAGGCACCAGTGTGAACACACACAGCTGGTGTGATATATATGGGTGTAACTCCACTGATGCATGTTGCACTGGTAGAACTTTCATGTGTAGACAAGACCTAGGTTTAGGTACTGGGTATGACATGGAGACTGTGTTGCTTACTTTGAACAAAGATATCCAATGGACAAGGATAAAATGCCTATGCCAATTCTCCATCCATAAGCTACCTTCAATACCACACAGCGCAAGGCACGGATGACTCCTCTGCTGTAGGTATGGCTGTGTTTGCCTAGCTCTGTTATTTTCCCTCCCAGGTCAGAAAGGCAGTAATGAGTAATTGTTGATCTGTCTCAAGGGCTCCCTGATGGACGTACCACAGAATTCTGGGGAGCAAGCAAGCAACAACCTTTGGGCTGTATTTGATAGCAGGATACACAAGACAGGTCACTCTGCATCTCTTATTCACTGGACCCGGACTGTACAGGCACTTAGACTTCCCACTATCTGCTCATGAGCGGAGCTCAGTGAGAGCAAGATCCAAATATGACCGAAGGGTGAAGCAGCAGAGGATCTGTTGGAGCTGTTCCATTTTGGGCTGGGTGGCCTCTGCTATACAGGGCTCAGATGAAATGATCTAGTGGTTCCTTCCGCCCTTACACTCCATGAAATATTCACTCGGCCAAAGAAAGAGAGAATGACTCTACAGCCCAGTGGTTCAGGCATTCACCTTAGTTCTGACCAGCATGCTATTGGCTACGCTGAGGTCTCTCTCTCGGACTGGTTCTGAAAAACCTGCCTTACAAAAGTTTCCTCAAAACGGACAGGTTCTGTGAAAAGTTTCACTTTTGACAATCAGCATGTTCCAGAAAAAACAAAAGAAAACCCACATTTGACCAAAGAAATTTGACCAGCTTGAGAGGAGTTCTGCTGCATCCTAGCCACGCCCGGATGCAAAAGTGCTTTCTTCTATCGGCACTCAGCCAGCAGGCCACAGCCCTTCCCAGATCTATTAAGCCTCCTGTTTTCAGTCATCCCACCCTGGGCTCCCAAGTGGATGCCTACATCCATGGCTGCTGCCTAGAGAAGCAATTGCAGCACTGCAGATCCCCGGGAGATTCATCCAGGTCCTAGAGTGCCTCTACACAGACAGGCAACCCCAGAGAGAGACCCAGTTCTGAAGAATGAGCATTCCACTGTCTTAATTCTCTGGACAGTGATGCAGCTGGGAGCTTCTCCCCATGGCCACTACCTGAGGTAGATGACATCACCTCTACTGACCTGGAGGATGCTGGTAGCCTCTCATAGGTGCCAACAGTTCTGGGAGGCAGATGCCCACCCCAAATGTCACTTCTGCACCCTATTTCCCCCCCCACACATCCCAACACAATAAGCAGCAGCTCCCAGGAGTAGAGGATGCTCAGGAGGCTGAGAAGGCAGGCTGCAGCCCAGCACCATAGAAAGACATTCAGCTTAACCCCCTCCAATCCGTCCCTCGCAGCCCCAATCACCTGCCCCATTCTACCTCTCTCCAGGCCTCATCCTGAGCTTCAGTTTATCCAAGCAACTTTTTTCATATTGAAACTCCCTCTCTTCCACCCAGAATCGTATAGGTTGAAAAGGCTGCTCCTCAGGGCGCTGTGAGCTGCACGTTAGTGATCTAGGACATGGTGGGGTGAGATAGCTTTGGGGACAGACTGTGCAGTGCGCTTCTGTGAGGCATAAACATGCAGCTTGGTGTCAGTGATGTGAGAAAATGCATGTTCATCTCATCACTTACATGCAATCTCCAACGCTTCAGCCAGAAATGGTCTGATTTCCTCTCTGCTCCTCCCCTCCCCAAGCATCCAGGCCTTTATCAGCTCCAGGCCGGAGGAGACAGAGTGCTCTACCGGGGCTAACCCTAAAGATCATTTGGAAACTTCAGCTAGTGAAGAAGCGCATGCCCCGCTTGCTTAGCAGTGCTTTCCCTGAGCCCTGCAGATTGCACTGGTTTCCTGTCAGGTCCCAGATACAATACAAGGGGTTGATTTTGATCTGTGTATCCCTTTCATGCCGGGGTCTGCTTAATTTAGTCCTGTTTCTCTGCATTGCAACCTGAAATGAGCTGCTGTGCTAGGGCTGGCAGGTCCTGGATTTGGTCCAGGATATTATGTTCTCGGTGATAGGACCCTTGGCTCTGGAAATTGCCAGGTGGGACACAAACTGGGTGTGTTGGCCTTCAGGGCACACTGGAAGAGTTTTCCTGGGGCAGGGTTTTGGCTCTTTGCAAGGGTGGGGGCAACTCTTTTCACATTGTGTCACTATGCAATTATGATAGGTAAACTTACATATTTATAAATACTCTCTAGTAATATGGCTGACACTGAGGGCTCCACCCAGGCCCTGCACCCGTCCCCTCTGTCCACAGCCCTGCACCCAGCCCCATGGCACTAATCACTACTTCCCGCAGTGCACATCCTTCCAGCCTAGCACCCAAGGGCACCAAATAGGGAGACACAGGGTACACCTCAGCCTGGCCTCACAACAGCTTGGGCCCTACACAGCCCCCACTTGGCAACCAAGGTAACCACTTCACACCCTACAGAAAGCCCCACCCCTCTGCAACCTCTCATGGACAGATATCCTTCTGCCCCCTCTGGATGCCCCCCATGGACTGATATCCCTGCCTGGTCACAAATACCTACCCAACCCCTGCAGACCACCCCCCCAACACCCCATGGAGAGTTACCCCTCATTCA
>NC_133787.1:3990722-4166451 GCF_003597395.2 Chelonoidis abingdonii | reverse complement strand
GAACCCGGGAGTCCTGACTCCCAGCCCCCCGCCCGGAGCTGGGATAGAACCCAGGAGTCCTGACTCCCAGCCCCCCGCCCGGAGCTGGGATAGAACCCAGGAGTCCTGACTCCCAGCCCCCCACCTAGAGCTGGGATAGAACCCGGGAGTCCTGACTCCCAGCCCCCCGCCCGGAGCTGGGATGGAACCCGGGAGTCCTGACTCCCAGCCCCCCGCCCGGAGCTGGGATAGAACCCGGGAGTCCTGACTCCCTGCCCCCCGCCCGGAGCTGGGATAGAACCCGGGAGTCCTGACTTCCAGCCCTGCCCCCTACTCTAACCATTGGATCCCACTCTTAGCTGGTAGCATTGACACTCATCTAACTACTCTGGCTCCGATAACCCCTCAAGGCATGTTTTCATCAGCCACTCTCCTTTCCCTTTATTAATGCAGCCCACGGTGCCATCTTTGATCTCACAAGTTTCATCGCTGGCACCCACTGATATTTCGCCTGTCCTTCCCTGCCAGCCCGAGGCCTGGCTAGATTTAGTGTAGCGGCACTGCCTGAGTCCCAGCCCCACAGACCTCTTGCCGTGGCGGGATCTGTTTGGGGACGACGAGAGGCACGTGGGCGTGTTTCTAATACGCCTGTATCTGTTACGGGGAATTCCTTGCTAAAGTTTTCCTCCGTTGCTACCTCTAGCTTAGTTTGGCTGCTGTTAAGGACGGTGATAGTGCTGGTGTAGACAGCTCCAGGGACTGCTCGCACTTCTGTCTGTGATTAATTCAGGGAAGTCCTGTGGCCTGAGCTATGCAGGAGATCAAATGATGATCACAGTGGTCCCTTCAGGCTTTGGAATCTCTGAATTACTTCAATCGCCGTGTCATCTAACCTTGCTTAGAGAGGGCCTACATGACTTCACTGTAAGAGCTACTGCTGCAGTGCTGCAGCTTTGCCACTGTAGTGTAGACACTTGCTACAGGGACAAAAGGGGGTTTTCCCACTCCTTCGAGAGGTGGTAGTTAGGTTTATGGAAGAATTCTTCCCTTGACCTAGCAGTGGCTATATTGGGGGCTTAACTACATCTCTTGCAGGGTGAAAGATTCACTTCCCTGAGCAATGTTGCTAGGTCAACCTACGTTTTAGATATAGACCACACCGTAGTGCTTAACATGTCAGGAGCCACCAATATCTTGTCTACCCTCGTACTAGGGTGACTGGACAGCAACTGTGAAAAAAACAGGATGCACGTGAGGGGTAAAAGGTGGCTATATAAGAAAAAGTCCCAAAAAACTTGTCTGTCCCTATAAAAACGGGACATCTGGTCACCCTGCCTAGCACTCCCACCAATTCTTCCACCAGTGGTAAGGACTGTGAGAAATTTTAGCAAAATACTCCAGTGCAGTTAAGGCCTGTGCATCTGGGAGAGGGAGGGTCCATGTGGGAGGCGGTAGAGCATGAGAGAGGAGTATGCGTCTGTGGGAGTCAGTGAGGGCTCAGTCCAAAGCCCGCTGAAGTGAATTGGGGTGTTCACACTGATGGTGATGGACACTGGACCAGGCCCTAAGAGGGATACAGAGTGTGGTCTATTGAACACACGGGGTTTTGTCTGGAAGAAAAGATGCAAACCTTGAATTTTGCTCTTAGGAAACTACCGTACTTTATTATTCCTGCAAATACAGAAATACCAAACTTTCTGCTAAGGTTTCTAGCTAGTGTAGTCCATCAGTCCTGTGGTTCTCAGCTTTTGCCACACAAGGATCCCCCGTCCTCCTCCAAACCTCCCTGGACCGTCTCTCAGTTAGGCCAGGACCCACCGCCCCTGTAGAAATATAGAAGGGCAGCGTGATCTCAGCCCCTGTTTCTGACTTCCATGTTGAGCCTTGTCCTGTACTGAGTGGTATTGCCATAAAGTTAGAACTCCCATCAGAGAACATTCAAACCAGTACGTGTATCAATTACTTCCTTCCTCCTCCCCATCGTGTTATAAACACCTTACCATTTCTACACAGAGTAAACCATAAAATCCTGACTGTTCTAGAGCTCTTCTAGATGATGTTCATTGAAGATTAATAGCCTGATTTTGGCAATGTTGTAAAAAAATTTAGGATTGTCGATTAATTGCAGTTAACTCACATGGTTAACTCAAAAAAGTTAATCTTGTTCAAAAAATAAATTGTGATTAATCACACAGTTAAACAATAGTATACCAATTTAAATGTATTAAATATTTTTGGATGGTTTTCTACATTTTCATATATATCTATTGCAATTACAACACAGAATACAAAATGTACAGTGCTCACTTTCTATTTTTTATTACAAATATAAATGATGAACAAAAGAAATAGTATTTTTCAATTCACCTCATACAAGTACCATAGTACACTCTCTTTATCATGAAAGTGTAACTTACAAATGTAGATTTTTTTTGTTACATAACTGCTCTCAAAAACAAAACAATGTAAAACTTTAGAACCTACAAGTCCACTCAGTCCTATTTCTTGTTCAGCCAACCACTCAGACAAACAAGTCTGTTTACATTTGCAGTAGATAATGCTGCCCACTTCTTGTTTACAATGTCACCTAAACATGAGAACAGGCATTCACATGGCATTGGTGTAGCCGGTGTTGCAAGGTATTTACGTGCCAGATGCGCTAAAGATTCACAAACCTCTTTATGCTTTCGCCACCATTCCAGAGGACATGCTTCCATGCTGATGATGCTCATTAAAAAAATAACGTGGTAATTAAATTTGTGACTGAACCAGTATTCCCTCTAATTTTTCCCATGCTTGTGCGGAATGAATTTGGTTATGTGCACCAATATGGAGGTGATGTGTCATACATCACCTCCATATTGGTGCACATAACAAAATCCATGTGGCGGTGGTGGGGCTGAGGGGTTCAGAGTACAGGAGGGGGCTTAAGGCTGGGGCAGAGGGCTGGGGTATGGGGGGTGGTGAGGGCTCTGGCTGGGGTTTGGGCTCTGGCCTGGGTCCAGGGATGAGGAGTTTGGCATGCAGGCTGCCCCAGGGCTACAGCAGGGAGAGAGGACTCTCCCCATCTCTCTCTCCCTGCAGCAGCACCTGGGCTGGGCTGGGTGGAAGCTGCAGGAGAGGTGCCTCTCCACCGGCTGTGGCAGGAGAGGCATTTCTCCCCGCCGCAGCCCTGAGTGCCTGCATGGTGCTTAATAGGCTGCTGCATAGCCACCTGCCCTCGCAGCTTAGAGGGAATTTAGGAGTGAACTCCTTGCGGGGAATTGTATGTCTCCTGCTCTATTGGAAACTACAGAACCCAAAGCACCAAAAGAGAAAATCAGCCTTATGCTGGTGGCGTCTGACTCAGATGATGAAAATGAACATGCATCAGTATGCACTGCTTTGGATCGTTATCAAGCAGAACCCATCATCAGCATGGATGCATGTCCTCTGGAATGGTGGTTGAAGTATCAAGAGACATATGAATCTTTAGTGCAGGGGTAGGCAACCTATGGCACGGGTGCCAAAGGTGGCACGCAAACTGATTTTCAGTGGCACTCACACTGCCCGGGTCCTGGCCACCAGTTTGGGGGGCTCTGCATTTTAATTTAATTTGAAATAAAGCTTCTTAAACATTTTAAAAGCCTTATTTACTTTACATACAACAATAGTTTAGTTATATACTATAGACTTATAGAGAGAGCTTTCTAAACAACGTTCTTTATGTTTTTGACTGGCACCAAAACCTTTAATTGAGTGAATGAATGAGATTCGGCACACATTTTTTCGTGATAGGTTGCTGACTCTCTGCTTTAGTGTATGCTGGCATGTAAAATTCTTGCGACACTGGCTACATAACGTGCCCTGCAAACACCTTTTCTCACCTTTCAGGCGACTTGGTACATACCGAGAATGCAGGCACCATTATCGCCTTGCAATGTAAACAAACTTGTTTGTCTTATGCCAGATGAACAGAGTCGGCCTGAGTGGGACTTGGTGGCTCTTAAATTTTCATTCTGCTATTTTTGAGCAGTTTTTATACATTTCTCTTTGGGTAAGTTCAACTTCCCACCAACTCTCTTCTCTGCGCCTCCTCCTCCCCTTTTGATAAATAGATTGCACTACCGGTCTTGTATTAGGTGAACTGAAACTATTATTTCATTTGTTTTTTACAGTGCAAACTTTGTAATTAAACTAAATACAAGTAGCCCTGCTAACTTTGTATCCTGTGCTGTATGGTTCAATATATCTTTGTCAACATGCGAAAACATCCAATATTAAATAAAATGGTTATTCTTTTTCACTAACACTGTGTTATCGCAGGTTAGTATTTTATTGCTTTGACTGCCCTAAAAAATATTTGCGGCCTTTTGTAAATTATTGCCTCTGTCTTATACAAGCTGGGAGCGATTCACATAATGAAATAATCTCATGACATTTTCAGATAAAATAAAATACACCTGGAAGTCTACCGTGCAGATTGGCGAGTATTTGGAATATAGTGTTTTCGTTGTTTTCCCAGCAGGCCTTTTGGTTACATGATTCTTTCACTATTCCATTATATACTGTCACGGGTCCCCGGGCTCATATGCTCTGGAACTTGTCCACTAAGCCAGTCAGGGACTTTGGTGAGCCTCTCTCCTTGGAAGCAGATTGTTCAGGTCAAGACGCTCACACGTCTTCACTCCTGGGTCTCTCCTTGAGCATTCAGCCCTCTGCCTCCCTCTGCGTGCTTCCACAGCGAGCCCCCAGGCGGTTGTCCTGGGAGTTCCCAGGTTCTGCACCCCACTTTGCAGTCAGATCGTGACTCTCAGGCAGTACAACAGGGTTTATTCTGATGACAGGAAAGGGTCTACAGGCTTGTAGATTAGCGACCCGACTCCTCGGCAGGGTCATGTCGGGGGCAGTGAGCAGACCCTAGTCTGCACTTCATCTAGTCCCACCAGCGCCAGATAACCCCCCTCGCTCCTCCTTCTCCTCAAGCTCCTTTCCCGGGCCAGGAGGTCACCTGATCCCTTTGTCTCCAACACCTTCAGCTGGCACCTTTGCAGAGGAGGGGCCCAGGCCATCAGTTGCTAGGAGACAGATGGTCAGGCATTTAGGTGCACTGGCCCTTTGCTCTGCAGCAATCACACGCCCTTATCCCACCACCTAGATACTTAAGAACTGCCTAGGGGACACTGAGGCACCAACACAATATTCAGAGCAAACATTAAGAACAGTCCCAGTTCGTCACATATACCTAGAGGCAAAATGCTTTGGTTTTTCTGGCCATCTTCCATCAGCTGTGATCTCACAGCCCCATTAAGCTCTGTGATGCTTCCCATGCTAGGCAGGGTGCTTGTGAGTATTGCAGTTGATCAACAGATTATCACCTAATAGCTGTCATCTGTATTTATCATAAACACCCCTGCTCCCGAGACCATTTCCAGGGCCAGTCTCCCCAGAGTAACTGGCAAGCCCTAGTTAAAGGGCTTTCCAAAAAGTAATTTATTGGACTTAAAAATGATCAAAGTTCAGGGAGTTTTTTCGCATGCCTGAGCCAGAGTGGAATCATGTCAGCATCTGGGTGCCGTGCAACACATAAGCCTCTAGGGTGTGTCTCAGATATTCAATAGTCGGTTGTAAAGCTGCACCGTTAGCCTGTGTTCTGTTCTAGACAACTAAGCACAGCTGCCAGCATGAGCAGGTGTTTTGCTTCCGTGTTGTTGTGATCTAGCTGGTACCAAGCAAAACAACCTTCACGGTTGACTCCCTGCAAAGCTTAGTCTGTCACAGGTTGACCCAGAGCCTGGAAGCAGCAGTGATACCTGCGCAGCTCCTCAGCAGCGGCGTATCGTCCCCTAGGCCGATGAGGCCTAAGCCTGGGGTGGCATATTTGCAGGGGTGGCAAATTTATAATAGCAGAATTTTTGTAATCGCAGCATCAGTGATGTAGCGATTCTACCAATCATAGCGTGTATTGAAACCGCCAATGACAGCGCGATGCCACTTAGTAAACATACTCGCGAGAGTCCTAAACATTAATAATATGACTGGAAGGAAGAAATTAAGCAGTTCTCAGTTTTGGATCCATGCGTAGTCCTGGGCTATAAGCGAAATCGCGTTATACAGACACGCGTTCAAGCGAGGGTCCGCTGTATTTGTAATTTTATTTATAATAAAACTTGTAAATGTTCAATTATTTCAATTATATTTAGATTCATTTTAGTTCAAATGAATTTGTAAAAAAACTAAAACAAGTTCATATGGGGCCAGGGGCTGCAATTATTTCAGGGCCTAGGGACGGCAAATCATTAATCCGCCACTGCTCCTCAGTGGGTGTTTATAACCAAGTCCCCTCAGAGTCCAGATCTGGCTCCATTCACTGGGAAGTATTTGACAAACCAAGCTTATTGAAACAAGCGCACGCTGCCAAGATCACAAATAAGTCTTTCCCATGGATCCAGGGTAGCTTTTGTCATCTCTGTACTGGTTTTTGTGACCTCACAGCCACTGTATATTTGGTTTGACATCTTTGGGTTGGGCTTAGGGCTAATGATGTCCACCTTGGATATTTCATGTTTGGTCTCATGTTAGTTCTTGGTCCTGGAACACATCTGGCACCTGGCAAAGTTTTGGAAGTTGAGCTCCAGGGTGTGATTTACTCTGATAAATGCCTCCTGTATGAAGCAAACTCTTTTGCTGAATACAGATTTATGGCTAGCTAGACTTTTCGTTTCTACTGTTTTTTTCCCGGGGCATATCCAGCGTGTGTACATGAAAAATACCGGATCCATTATGTACATCTCTTTGGATGAAGTTGTGTCCAGTGAGGTTAGTGATTCCCTTTGGCCAAAATTCCTAACGAGCACAAAACATAAAAAAACCGAAAGTCCTGAGTTGAGTTTTCTTTCACAAACTTTAGAAATCATTTCCCCTTTCATACATGCTATTTTAAGTATTACACTCACATAAATACAAAGGAGAAATCAAATTTTAAATACCTTCAACTGTGATTAAAAAGCAGTATAACACGACCTATTGTAGCACCCATTAAAAGGCTTAGAAACCTGCTAACTGATAGACTTGAATTGTCCAAAGGAATCCTCACCAAATGTGAGCATTTTAGAACCTCAGGGATCAGTTCTCAGCCCAATGCTGTTTGTTATTTTTATCGATTATTTAAAAGAAAATAAAGTTTGCAGATTACACAAAGCTTGCTGGAATGGTAGATAATGAGGAGGACAGGTCAGGAAGGCCAGATCTGCACTAAAAACTTTTGCCGGAATAGAACTGTTGGTTAGCATGTGGTTATTATTTTTTACGATATTTCCACACAGTTATGTGTGGAAAGTTTATTTCACTTGGGGAACAAGTATGAACTATATCAGCAAATGCATTCCTTTGCTGGTATAAAGTGCATCTGCAATAGGAGGGTTTGCCAGTATGGCTGTACCTGTAAACCTTCATACAGCACGATCTGGTTCGCTTAGCTGGGTGCAGTCAAACCATACACATTTCCGTACAGTCAAATGCAAAGTCCAACATGTAGGACCAAAGAATGCCGGCCATGCTTACAGGAAGGGAGGCTGTATCCTGGAAAGCAGTGGCTCTGAAGAGGACTTAGGGATCATGGTGGAGACCAATCAAGCATGAGCTCCCAGGGTGACGCTGTGGCCAAAAGGACGAAGGCGATTCTTGGACGTATGAACAAGAATATCAAGCAGGGGTATTACATATGTGCGTAGCACAGGTGAGATCACTACTGGAATATGGTGTCCAGTTCTGGTGTCCATATTTCAAGAAGGGTTCAGAAAAAGCTGCAAGAATAATTAGAGTGAGAGGCTTAAGGCGCTTGGTCTATGTATCGTATCTAAAAGAAGATGAAGAGGTGCCGTGCTCATGGTCTGTCAGTACTTACACGGGGAGATTTCTGAAAGCAGGGGGCTCATTAATCTAGCAGATAAATGCAGAACGAAATCCAGTGGCTGGAATTTAAACTAGACAAATTCAAACTGGACATAAGGCACACAACAGCAAAGGGAACTAATAATTAGAACTACCTGCCATTTCAGGGGTGGATTCTCCATCACTGAAAACATTTCCATTAAACCTCATCGGCTTCCTGAGATGACCACAAATTCTTGGGCTTAATGCAGGAATTACAAGTTTGGGGGTTTTTTTGGCTCATGTGATGCAGGAAGAACAACAAGGGGATCCCATATGATCCTTTCTGCTCCTAAGATCTACGAATCTAGGAACTGTGCCCAGTTTTATATTTTATAAAATAATATTGCACTTTAAGGTCTGGTTGACAAGTTTCTGTGTCATATGTAGAGTTGGTCAATTATCCTAACAAGCGCTGTTTGTTCCAGAGGAATACTGTACTGTGTTTGGGTGATGCTGTATATTTAGTGGGATAGCTCGAAATACAATCTCTGAAGTATGAAGGTATCTTTACAATTCATGCAAAAAGGGTAAAAGTCAGCTATTTCTGGTTGGCATTCTGTACATATTTGCAGTAGGCCTTCTGCATTTCTTCTTTCCCTTTCTGTGATAATTTTGTGGTAATATCCATAGATTTTCACCATTATTTTGGTGTAATTCTCCAGAATTGCCTGAAACATCGTGCCCAGTTAGCAGGGGTTCTGGGAAAGGGTTAAATGAGTCCTGCTGACTTGCAGATGCAAGCGACTCATTGCTTCATCCAGGAGATGGGAGCGGCTCAGTGGAAAGAGAGGATCTAGGGTGCGGGCTGAGCAGTTTTTATTGAGGGAGGAACTCTAGGAGCATCCCAGCCTGGGGAGAAGGTTGTGTTGTTGTTCATTTCCGTGTTCATAAAACCAAACCCTGGGAAGGGGGTGGATTTGGACTCAGAAAGCAGGTTGAGAACAGCTCCTGTTCCCAAAGTGACTTCTCAAGCTGCTGAAAGCCCCTTACCTTGGGATTCCCTGTATGTCTGTTATTTTGGGATGGATGTCAGCAACCTGAACTCCATGCTAGGCAGGTTTTTGTCGTGGACTACAATATCCACACAAGCAGCCAGTGGCACAGACACATGCCCATAGAGTAGGAATGCAGGCACGCTCCAAGACACACAGCACATGTGGCATGAACAGAGGCAGCCACACGCAGACAGATGCATACATGTTCTACAGTCAGGCAGCCCCATACACAAGCATATGGCAACAGCACATAGCAGGCATAAGAGATCTGGAGAGACATCCACCACGGATTTACACACATGGGAACCCTGATCCATGCGCAAAAATATACAGGTGCACATGGTACATCACGGGAAACACATCTCTTCAAAGGCAGCCACAACACCCTGCACACCCAGACATGTACACACATGTGGCATGCACCCCCCCAGCCATGCGCACATGACAGGCACACATTGCCATGCAAAGACATGTACACCCAGGCATGCACCAACAGCTATGCACACACTGTCCGCCCCCAGCGAGACACTGTGCATGGAATGATTTACATTCACAAAGAGTGAAAAATGTCAAAAGCATTAGCTGCCTCCCACTTCCCCGCTCCCCCCCTCCTCCTGACATCCTGAGTGTATCTGCAGCAACACAATGAGCCCCTGAGGAGCTGTGAGTGGAATCACTGAAGGAAACTGCTGGCTGTGCTTCCTCTCTTCAGCCCAGCCCTGTCCTCTGAACCCTGCACACAGCGGCTGGAGCCATGGGCATGTCTGCAGAGCAGGAGGAGGACTCCCGCAGCCCCAGAGGTAAGGAGAATTGCAGCTTGAGGGAGGGCAGCAGGGCGCAGGGCTCACGCAGGGACTCCCTGCACTGGAGTGACTATGGTGAAACCTGGCTCCAAGTCTGGGTGTGGGGGGGTCTCAGTCATCTGTCCCTGGTCAGGATCCTTTCCCAGTCAGGGTGGGGTAGGCTCTCCTGCCCTTTGCAGTGAGGATGGGGGGTAATCCCCTGCCCCGAGGGGCGGGGTGTACATCTCCCCTGCCTGCCATCTGGGTACATTTAGGATCGCTGCCTCTGCCCTGCCCTTGGGAAGAGAGCAATGGAATGGGACAGGGGGCTTATATGGCAAAGCATCTATTCCTACAGTGCAGGTTGAGGCATTAGGCCGGTGATATTTAAATATCCCAGGACTGGGGCTCCCTTGGGAAGCAACTCCACAGCCTCACTGGCAAGCAGCTTTCCTCCCTAACCAGCCTGCGTCCTCCCTTGCCCCAATCACAGCCCTGCGAGCGACCCTGTGAATAACCCCTCTGACGGCACGGCGCTCCCACCCGGCAGCAAGCTGCCGCCACCTCTCCCCCGCGTCAGCCGGTTTGTCCCAAAGCTCTTTTGTGTTCCTCACAAATCTGTCTCCTCCTGCCCCCAGGCCCTTGGGCTGCCATTCTGCCACTCTCCTGGGCCTGGCGGTGCCCTGCCCTGGCAGACGCTAGGCGTGGCCACCATGTCAATAACTACTGCCAATCCCACAGGCCGCTGCATGGGGGGAGCTGCTGGCAATGCGGGAGAGGCAGCACTGAGTTTGGGGAAGAACCTTGTGCCAGCCCCTGGCGCACCCACAGCATCATCAGTGCCTGGCCAGGAGAGCAGCAGTGCTGGAAGAGGGCAGGTGCCAGGCAGCGTCCCCAGCTGGGTCTGTGCTGTTCCACAGACTAGGGGCGTAGGACCTGGGGAGGGCGGCTCTGGTTCACAGATCCCGTCTGAGTCAGGCACACAGAACCAGGCTTGTTAAGAGCCTGAAGAGACACCCAGGGCCAGGCGTCCTCCAACATGCCTCTAGGTTGGTTTGGGGACCTGCATTTCTCCCCCACTGTATCTGGAGCTGGGCAGCATTCAGGGCACTCCTTGTTCCTAGCTCAGCTGAGCTGCCCCTCCCTGGCACGGGTGCTCAGGGGAGAGGCCATAAGCGGCTGCTGGGGAGGCAGTGATGGGCGATGCCAGGGGAGGGGCAGGCTCCATGCCCAGTGGGTAGGACTGGACTGACCCCAGCCTGCCCCGTTCCCTGCTTGGTCACTAAGTCCTTCCCAGCTGCGGCTGTATCTTTCCTGCTGAGTCACTGCCTTGCTTGCAGGCCCCTATCGGCGGCTCCCAGACGGCAAAGCCACGGCACGGGGCACCTCTGTGCTCTGTGCAGCCATCACACTGGGCGCACGAGCTCTGGGGCAGCCAGGAAGGGACTGTGTGGAGTAGGGCCGTGCACACAGGCAGGCGGAGGGACACTTAGCAACTCCGTCTGGCTGTCCCCATGTGTATGTGTCCATCCCTAGGTCCCCATACCCTCTGGGGTGTGCCTGTGCACACGTGTGCCTGTCTGTCCCCGTTCCCTACTGTGCATCTGGCTAGCCTTAGGCTCACTTTTCTAGAATTTTATAAGGTCTCTCACCATGGTGGTAGCTGAGCGCCCGTGTGTCCCCACAGCCTCATGTGTGCCTGTTTGTCCCTGTCCCCATGCCTTTTGTACATCCACACCCTGCTTCCTGTGCCTCCGTCCTGGGGAAGCAGCTGGAGTGGAAATGCTCTTCCTGTCTGCGAAGGAGACTCCGGTTTGTTTTCTTAATTGATAACATTGCCTCTAGATGAGGAATGGCCAGAAGCGGAGAAGGCTGAGAAGTTAGCAAGAGGAGCTGCTTTGAAATGGGCCTCGGGGGTGTTTTACCGCCCCGACAAGTTGGAGGGTCTGGGACACTACCGGAGCCGGGAGGCCCAGCGGAACAGCTCGATCCAATCCCGGCTAAAGGTGGGTGCTTGTTGCAGGGGGCCCTAGGGCCAGAGAGGCCTGGGATTCCTTACCCCAGGGGAGCTTATGCCATTTACCAACGCTTAGTCCATTTGAAACCAATTCTCAGCTGGTGCTATGCCGGGTAGGTTGGAATTGTTAATGGCGGGAGCACAGAAACATACCGGAGCCATTACAAAGCACGAAAACACCCCAGGACCCTGCTCAGCTTTCCCAGAACCGAGCCCAGGGCTTTTTCTGGTTCTTTCAGGAAACTTGCCTTTAGTGGGAGAAATTGAAGGCCTAAAGTCAGAGGCATTTTTGGAAGAAGCTGCAGCTTGTAGGAAAAGGACCCTTGCTCTCCGGCTGGAACCTCTCCCACCACAGCAAGGGCAGGCTGCAGCGATAGCACTGAACTGGGGCCAATCACAATGACACTGCAGAGGCCAAGGCTTTCTGATCACCTGCCCGTTACTTGACTTACTGGCCTGTGAGCTCAACCTTTCAATGTAAAAAAAAAAAAAAAAGGAGGGGGGGGGAGGCAACTGACCAATAAGTGGTGGGGGTGGGTAGGTTCTCCCCATATCTCTGGGGCTGGACATCGCTCCCACCACCGTGAGCGGAGACCCAGGCTTCATCCCTGGGCCCGTGCCAAGGCAGCGGAACACCGCAGTTCCTGTGCTGGGGCAGCGGGCAGCCGAGCGGGCAGGGGGAGACCAGGGGGTGGAGCTGCTGTTCTTTGCTCTTCTCGGAGACGATCTCCTGGCTGGACTGGCTCTAATGTCTAAGCCCAGGAGCCATGCAGAGGAGAGTGGGTACGGAATGGGGGGGGATTTCTGGGTGCTGCCTTGGCACGGAAAACTCGCCCAGGGCCACGGCGGTTGTGGCTACGACATGCACCTCACGATTAACATCCGGAGGGGGCAGCCCACTCCCCAGCCCCCCAAATCATCATCTTCCCCCTGCCGACACATCCCCCCCATGGACATACCCCTCCCATGCAGTACCGCGGCCACCTGCCCCTCCCTTGGTATTACTCCCAATCTCCCTGCACCCACCCACCCCTCCCCCAGTATTACACTGACCTTCCCTGTGCCAACACTCCCCTCCCCCAGTATTAAGCCCACCCCCGCACACCTGCTGCCCCAACAGTATTACTCCCATGCTTCCCACACCCACATTATACTGCCACTACCAATTACCATAAAGAAGTCTCTGGATCAGAGAGCAATTATGGGTTGGCAGGGGTCTGGAGGGGCTGTGAAGGGAGGGGTCAGGGGAGTGGGGGGTCTGGAGGGGCTGTGTAGAGGGGTAGAGGGTAGGAGATGTGAGGGGTCTGGAGGGGCCGTGTAGGGAGGGTTAAGTCTGGTGAGGGGCTGTTGTTAGGGGAGGGTTAGGGGGATTGAGGGGGTCTAGAGGGTGCTGTGTAGGATGGGGTCAGGGTGAGTGGGGGGTCTGGAGGGGGGCTGTGTTTTTAGGGTGTGGTTTAGGGGAGGGAGGGTTCTGGAGGGCATGTGTAGGGTGATGGGGAGGAGGAGGGGGTCTGGAGGGCTGTGAATAGGGCTGGTTAGGGAGGAACAGGTTGAGTTGTGTAGGGGGTTTGGGATTAGGGGAAGTTGGCATGGGTCTGGAGGTTGCTGTTGTAGTGTGGGATTAGGGGAGTGGGAGGTCTGGAGGGCTGTTGTAGAGTGGTGGTAGGAGGTGTGGAACTCTGGATGGGTGATTGTAGATGATGGGAGTTAGTCTGGAGGGGCTGTTGTTAGGTGGGGGTTGAGGGAGTGGGGGTTAAGGGGTGGTTTCTGGAGGGCTGATGTAGAAGATGGTTTCAGGGGAGTGAGGGATCTGGAGGGGGACCGTGTTGTAGGAGGGTAGGTCTGGAGGGAGCTGTTGTAGGAGGGTTAGGGGAGTGGGGAGGTCTAGAGGGTCATGTGTAGGATGGAGTCAGGGTAGGGGGATTTGAGGGGCGTGCTAGCGTGTGGTTAAGGGGAAGGGAGGTCTGGGGGCTATGTGGGGTTGGGGGGGTGAGGGAGAGAGGGTGGTACTGGAGGGGCTGGAGAAGCTTGGGGTTAGGGAGGAAGGTGGTCTGGAGGGGTGGTGTAGGGTGGGATTAGCGGGAGTGGAGGGTCTAGGAGGGGCTGTTGTAGGTGGGTTTAGGGAGTTGGGGGGGTTGTGGGGCTGCTGTGGGTTGGGTTAGTCTGGGGGGCTGGTCGGGTGGCGTAGGAAGGGGGTCGGAAGTGGTCTGATGGGGCTGTGTAGAGTGGGTCATGAGTGGTAGGGGTCACGGGGATTCCGAGGGACGTGTAGGGTGAGTATAGGGGGGGGTCTGGAGGGGCTGTGTAGGGGGCGCTGGGGGAGCATGGTGGGGGTGGGTAGGTTCTCCCCATATCTCTGGGGCTGGACATCGCTCACCATCCCCACCCTGTGTGTTGCCAGTCGACCGTGCAGTCCCACCTGGAGGGGGTGAGCACCGGGCTGGAGCAGCTGCGCTCGGCGGCTGGGGACGTGCAAAGCGTGCGCCAGGACCTCTGTGCTGTGCGATGGCACCTGCTGGGCAGTGCCGATGGCTTCCAGAGGCTGGCGCTGCTGCGGGCTGTGGTGATGGAGCACGCGCAGCTGGCTGCCGTCGTGCGGGCGCTGCCCCAGCTCTCCTCAGGTAAGGGGCACCGAGCCAGGCCTCAGCGTGCCCTGGTGTGCGGCACGGCTCCTGCGCGGGTGCTGCTGCCCTTGAGCCCCGCAGGTGGCTGAAGGAGCCAGATCCTGGGCCGCTGTCAGGCAGGTGGCTGGAGGGAAGGCCCAGCCCTGCTCCTAACCGCAAGAGCACCCAGCCCCACGAGGGCATCCCCAGGACCGAGGCTTCCCAGGGCTCCGCAGAGTAGCCCCACAACGGTGCAGGCCTGGCTATGCCCCCGTAGCCACGTGGTCCCAGCAGACGGACGCGGGTCTATGAACAAAGTCCCCGTTGGCAAGGAGAGGGGCATGGGCACAGCGGCGCCTGCCAGGGGCATCTTGCTCCCACAGAGTCCCGGGCATGGGCCCTTTTGGCCAAGCACGTCCTGAGAGCGCTGCTGCCTGTCTGGCGACAGTAGGACCCAGGTTTTCTAACCAGGAGCTCCCTGCTCAGGGAGTGTCAGTCCTGTCCTGTGCCCAGCCCACCACCTGAGCAGCTGCCCAGCGTGGTGCAAGGCACAGGCAGGCAGCTAACACTGCCTGTGGGGGGCCGCAGGAGGTTTCCAGGGGGCCTGCTCAGAGGGTGTCTCTCCTCCTCGCCTGCACTGAGCGTGGGATCCCATGTGCCCAGCGCTGGGCCCTGCTGCTGTCCATGCAGAGCAGCTGGATGCCAGCTCCCGTGGGGTCCAGACTGTTGGATCTCTCCTCTCCGCGCAGTACACGAGCTCCTTGCCCAGTCGCTCCGTCTCCTCCACGGCCAGCAGCTCCTGGAGGCCCACGCTGGACTCATGGCGCTGGAGCGCCTGCAGGAGAACATCACCTCCCAGCTGCACGGCAGCAGCAGCCTCCCGAGCGACCAGGCCCTGGGCGTGGTGGAGTCCTTCTTCGCTGGCCTGCAGGAGCTGAGTGACGCACTGGCCCAGCAGCTGTGGCGCATCGTGGGTGGCGGCATGAGGCTGGTGCGGGAGGACCCGGCCCTCTTCGTCTCTGCCGTGCGGATCATTGAGAGAGAAGAGAGCGTTGATGATGCCCTGCTGCTGGGTCCCCATGCCCACCGCTTCCCCACCCCTGGGCGCCCCAAAGCCTGGAGGCAGCGGTTCTATCAGGTCATGCAGGAGACCATCGCTGCTGCCCACTTCAAGGCTGCTCATGTGGACATGAAGGGCCCGGGACTGGGCCGGCACCTGGCCACGCTGCAGAGCGACATCCTGATGGAGCTGCGTGTGGTGAAAGACCTGATGGTGCAGTGCTGCCCACCTCACTACGACATCCTCAGCATCTGCACCCGCATGTACCACCAGGGCCTCTCCGACTACCTGCAGGACATCCTCAGCAGGGACCTGGACAAGCAAGAGATCTTCACGCTCCTCAGCTGGGTTCTGCATGTGTACCAGAGGTCAGTGCCCGGCGGTGGGGGGGAGCTCAGGGTGTGTGTGAGGAGCCCTGGGCTGGTGGAGAGGGTGTGTGCGTGTGTGTGTGTGCACACACCCATGGGCATGTGGAAGTTCAATTTGGAAGTCATCCATCCGCCTGGAGCACGTGGTGTTATTCACTGGCTCCTCTTGTTCCTACCCGCAGCCCGGAAATGATGGGTCACCCAGACCTTCTCCCCGAGGTGGACGTGTCAATTCTGGGCCCCCTGGTGTCCCCAGAGGTGGTGGAGCAGATGGAAAGGAAATATGTAGGGAAAGTCAAGGTGAGTGAGCTAGGGAGGATGTGCTAGCAAGTGTCCCACACTGGGCTAGTTACCCATTTCGGGCCTAGCAAAACCTGAGAGTCAAGCCATGACAGCGTCTCTCCTGCCCGCCCCCCGCCACCCCCCCCGAGCGCTGTGTGCTCTGCTGGGTGCCTCCCCCACGTTCATTCGCCCTCTGCCCCGTGCCAGGCTCCCTGCAGGAAGAGCCCATTCCGCTGCCGCCGGGTTCAGCTGCGTTAATATCCAGCCTTAGGTAACATTACATGAGGCTCGGGGGCTGGCACACAGAGACCTCAGCCTGCTTAGTCCCACGGCAAACTCAGCAGTGACAACTGTTGTAAGCCTGGGTTGAAGAGACAGACAAGAAGAAAGGGTGGAAAGGTGGGAATAACTGTCCTTCCGGGGCAAAGAGCAGAAGTTAGTAGGGATGGGCTGGAGCTGTTGCTGCTGCTGGTAAAGTCCAGTCCTGTTTGTGAGAAGACAAAGCAAGACACGCAAAAGGGGAGAGGACAGAACACCAAAGAGAGAAAATGCAGCATGTGTCTCGGGTGCCGATTTTCACTGGTAGCCTGGCTGCTGGAGAAACACGGGCCCAGCCCACGGGCCAATCAGCCGCTCCGAGAGCTGGCAAGCTGGTATCAGCGTCGGGCTGTGCAGGGCATTGCTTTTAGCTGCCTCCCTGGTCCCCGGCTAACAGCAGTGTTGCAAACTCTACAGCGTCGGCTAACTAAGCCAGACACTTGTGGAACAGAAGGGAAGAGGAGAGAGGTAGGGAAGAGGAAATTCAAGAGGGAAGGAAAAGAGGAGGAAGGGGGGTGACAAACTCTCACCTCCCAGCTGGTGTTCGGGATTGATCTGGGTCCCTCCCTCTGGCCCGGTCAGGTCAGGACCCCTGGCACAATGACATCACGCTGGATCCCGGGAGCCCAGGAAACAGCAGGGGTGGCAGCCATGATGGTGAAGCCCACTCCCTCCCTTTCCCCCCAGCGTCTTTCAGAGGCCCCCAAGGGAGCAGTGGGTGGAACAGCCCAGCCCCTCATTATTCTGTGCACTAATTAGGGTTCGTTTTCAACAAGCCCATTTTGGTTAACTGATAACCCAGCTTCTTGCTACCAGGCCTGAGCGTGACACAGGCCTTGAGTTCTACGAGCCGGGCGCTTGGGTTGGGCGGACTCAGGCTCCGGCTCGTTTCACGCTGTTCCCCACCACCACGAGTTCTTGCGACCCTTCAGGAGGGTTCTGCCAGCTCCCAACTAAGGCAAACGTGGAGTTTCCCCAACCGCTCTCGCTGCTGAGAGTTTTCCTCCTTAGCCTCCACTGTGGCCTCTTCCCCAGCTGCCCCCCGTGGGCACAGCCCCTCTGTCACTGCAGCTGTGCCCTGCTCCGGAGCTGCTTCTCTGCCCTGCGCACCCTCCAGCCCACGGCCTCACCCCCCAGGCCAGAGTGACTGCGGGGGAACAGAGACAAATGCTGCTGCCCCCTGAGCCACGCCAGCTAAAGAACGTGCCCCTGACCTTGCCTGTCCTGTGCCCGCTCCCTCAGTGCCACGTCACCGGGATGCCTTCCTTTCCCAGCACATGGTGGTGCTACTTGGACAGTCCTACCCGCCAGCCTGAGCCATTCTCATCTGTCCTGCTGTGCCCCCATCCCCTGGCTTCCCCTGTGGGCACAGGCCCCTGTGGTGGGAGACACCTCCACTAGCAGGCGCTAGGGCACGCAGGGAGGCACATCGGCAAGCTCCGCCAGGTGTGGCACTGGGAGCTTCGTGCCCTTCTGCTTTGAATCCATCCGGGTGCCCCACAGGCACTGTCACCCAGATAGCACTGGCTGTGAGGAGAGGCCTGTGCCAGCTGCCAGCCGTCGTCTCTGGGCTCAGGCTGCTCCACGCTTCGCCTAGGGATGGCCGGGCCACCCTAGCTAGGGATGCCAAGGCTGGGCTGCCCTCCTGGCCGGCAGCTGCCCTGCGCTGGCACTCCAGGTCTGGCTCATCGCAGCCCTGCGCACCACTCCCTAGAACCAGGCAGGGAGTCCTATAGCTTTGAGTGAACGATGCTGGGAGCTGGTTCCTGGCCCCGGACATGGGGGCTCTGCGGAGGCAGTGCAGGGAGTGTAGCTGGACGTGGCACCTGCCTGGAGCCTTTCCTCTAGCTCTGCAATCCAAGGCTTATGGGGAAGCAGATCAGTTTGGGGGAGAGGAGGCTGGGCTGTATCTCAGGAGACCCTTGAGCAAATAATCCCAAATGTTCACCCTGCCCCTGCGGGGGCAGCCCGGTCTGCAGCCCCATCTCACTGCACACGTGTGTCTGTAGAGCGGCTCGGCTTTAAACGTAAGCCCCGTTGCAGTCTCAGCAGTAGGGCGGCTGTGGCCACCCCAGGGTGTTCAGAGCTCCTGCAGCAGAGCAGGGTCCCGGCCTCCCGTCTCACCTCTTCGTCCTCCCGGCGGGCAGGCCAGCGTGACTGAGTGGATGCGGCGCACGCTGGAGGTGGAGTTCAAGGAGTGGTTCCGAGAGGAGGAACCAGAAATGGACCATCTGGGCTTCTTCCAGTCTGCCCTGCCCATCATCGTCATGCAGGTGGGGGGGCAGGGGTCTGGGAGTGCCCTGTGAGGGGGTCGGACAGGGGGCTGGGAGTGCCCTGTGAGGGGGTTGGGCAGGGAACTGGGAGTGCCCTGTGAGGGATCGGGCAGGGCATCGGGGCTGGGAGTGCCCTGTGAGGGGGCAGAGGAGGGCAAGGGGCCTGGCAGTGCCCTATGAGGGGGCCAGGCAGGGGGTGGGAGTGTCCTGTGAGGGGTCGGGCAGGGCATTGGGGTGGAAATGCCCTGTGAGGCCAGGCAGGGCGGGGCAGGGGTCTGGGAGTGCCCCGTGAGGGGGTCGAGCACGGCATTGGGGCTGGGAGTGCCCTGTGAGGGGATCGGACAGGGGGCTGGGAGTGTCCTGTGAGGGGGTCGGGCAGGGGGCTGGGAGTGCCCTGTGAGGGGGTCGGACAGGGGGCTGGGAGTGCCCTGTGAGGGGGTCGGACAGGGGGCTGGGAGTGCCCTGTGACGGGGTTGGGCAGGGGGTTGAGGGTGTCCTGTGAGGGGTCGGGCAGGGGTCTGGGAGTGCCCCGTGAGGGGGTCGGGCACGGCATTGAGGCTGGGAGTGCCTTGTGGGGAGGTTGGGCAGGGGGCTAGGAGAGCCCTGTGAAGGGTCGGGCAGGGCATCGGGACTGGGAGTGCCCTGTGAGGGGGCAGAGGAGGGCAAGGGGCCTGGCAGTGCCCTGTGAGGGGGCCAGGCAGGGGGTGGGAGTGTCCTGTGAGGGGTCGGGCAGGGCATTGGGGTGGGAATGCCCTGTGAGGCCAGGCAGGGCGGGGCAGGGGTCTGGGAATGCCCCATGAGGGGGTCAGGCACGGCATTGGGGCTGGGAGTGCCTTGTGAGGAGGTTGGGCAGGGGGCTAGGAGAGCCCTGTTAGGAGGTCGGGCAGGGCATTGGGGCTGGGAGTGCCCTGTGAGGGGGTCAGACAGGGGGCTGGGAGTGCCCTGTGACGGTGTTGGGCAGGGGGCTGGGAGTGCCCTGTGAGGGGGTCGGACAGGGGGCTGGGAGTGCCCCGTGACGGGGTTGGGCAGGGGGCTGGGAGTGTCCTGTGAGGGGTCGGCCAGGTCATCAGGGCTGGGAGTGCCCTGTGAGGGGGCAGAGGAGGGCAAGGGACCTGGCAGTGCCCTGTGAGGAGCTGGGCAGGGCACAGGGTGCTGCCCCCAGCTGTGGTTCATTACCTAAGCGCTCTCGGCACATCGGGCTTTCCGCCTGCAGAGCTGTTCTGTGCCTCGGGCCCGTATCGCTAGGGGTCACCTGGAACCCTGGGGCACCTGCTCCGCCCTCCATGCTCGTGCCCTAGACCTTGCACTGGGCTGTCTGGGCTCCCCGGAGGACCTGCCTTCCCCCCTCGGGAGGTGACTCTGCTGGAGGGTCAGTCCTGCCACTCCTGTACTGATTGGGCTGGGGGTTCTCCCCTGCGGTAGCTGGGCTGTGCTGGGCTGGGGAGGTTGCCCTCATGGCTTCTCAGATCCCTGGAGGATCTGAGCAGCACTAACCTCCCCTGCCCTCTGCCCTGCCTGGCACTGGGGCAGCACAGGGGCGAGGCCAGCCAGCCCAGGGCTGGGGGCCAAGGTGTCCAGCCTCACGAGCAAGCAGCGCCAGCGCCCTGGCCGGGGATGTGGGGGGAGCCAGTAACCCCACTTCCTGCTCTCCCTGCTCAGATGCTGGATGAGAACATCCGGGTGGCATCCCTGGTCACGGACTCTCTGCAGCAGAAGGTTTACGCTATGGCCATGGACGAGCTGGAGGCCTTTCTGATCAGGTCAGTGGTGTCCTTAGGGTGCCCCCCCCCCATTTCCTGAGGCCTGCCTTCCAGGACAGGATGGCAAAGGCTGGCAGAATCCCATGCCGCCCATCTCGGGTGGGGGGCAGGCCAGGGTACTGCAATGTCTTGGAGCGCTGGGCCATTCCAGCGTCGGGCACCCAGGGCCGGGGTCCCCTTTGGATCCTGCCCTCACTGAGCATGCCTTTCCTGAGTACTCAGCCCACGTCCCCCCAGCCTCGTGCCATGGCTCCTAAGGACCCTCCCCCTGAGTACCCCTCTGCAGCCCCTTGCCCTCCATGGACCTTATGGCCCTGGAGGGTATTAGCCAGCTGTTAGGACCCCACCCCACAGCTGTCTGCTCAGGTGCTGCTCTCATTGGCCTCCTCCTGCAGGCGCTGGTGCTATGTGGGGCACAGCGGGGACAGCCTGGCTGCTGCGTGGGAGGGGGTCGGGAGCCTAAGTGTGCCCCATGGCATGCCCTGTCCCCTGCATTAGTGGGTGGGGCAGGGTGAGGCTGGGAATGAGGAAATGTGACCCTCGTCGTAGCGGGATACATCCCCCCATCCTGCAGGTCCCTGGGCTGAGTCCTGCAGGGAGGCAGTTAAATGGCGACTGCTCAGCAGCGCTTGCTCCAGCTGATTCAGGATCGGGGCCCTGTGCTCCAGTCTGCCCAGCACCTGCCCCCCTGCACTGGGACGCTCCGCGCCAGGAGCTTCCAGACATCGGCACCACAGAGGCTGAATTGCCCAGGCTGAGCACATGCCAAGCCGTGCAATGCCCGACAGGCACCAGGCTCCGCCCAGCCACTGGTCTCTGTGCAGGGCTCAGAGTCCGTTTCACAGCCTCACCCACCCAGGGAAGCCCGGGCCCCCCAGCGGCTGCTGCCAGGGGCAGAGGGCTCCCATGGAGAGAGTCTCCAGTGCCCTCCAGCTCCAGAGCCGGTCCCCTCTCTGCCAGCCCTCATGGTCCCATGTGCTGCGTCCTAGCCTGCGAGAGGCCCTGGAGGAGTGCGGGAAGGAGCACCAGAAGGACCGATCCACGCCCAAGCATTACATCTCCTACCTGCTGGTCCTGCTCAACAACAACATGGCGCTGAGGTAACCTGGCAGGGGATCGGCAGCTCTTTCCCTATGACCCAAATCCCCCCCCACTGCTTCCCCGGAGCACACGGCCCCCACACTGGGCACAGACCCCCTCACTGCTACCCCAGAGCCCCCACCCCCAAGGACACGAGACCCACTGTTTCCCCAAAGCCCCTGCACTCCCGTCTTGGCTCTGACCCCTTCCCCAGAGCCCATGTCCCCAAAATTAGGCCTAATTCCCTGCCCTCCACTCCCTGTTCCCCAGAGCTCCTCTCCCCCTTCTCCAGAGCACATGTTCCCCCTCTCCCAGGCCCTCTGCCCCAGCTGTCCATCCCTCAGCTCCTTCTTTCTCCTTCCAGCTCTTCCATCTCCACTCTGCACCCCGGCAGTGCATCTCTGGCCAAGCCCGCTGAAATCCCCTCCTCCCTGCAGACAGCGCTGGACAGGGCCCAGAAGAAGGCCTGCCGGCTGCTGCTGGAGGAGCTGCTGCTGGATTTGCAGGTACACATGTCCAGGAGGGGCTGCAGGCTGGGAACAGCGTAGGGCCAAGAAGTGATTCCCTGCAGGAATTAGCCAGTTTTCAACCCAGTTAATGTGGTCCCTGTTCATTTTAGATCATTCTAGTTCAGGGGTCGGCGACCTTTCAGAAGTGCTGTGCCGAGTCTTAATTTTGTCACTCTCATTTAAGGTTTTGCGTGCCAGTCATACATTTTAACGTTTTTAGAAGGTCTCTGTGTATAAGTCTATAATATGTAACTAAACTATTGTTGTGTGTAAAGTAAATAAGGCATTTAAAATGTTGAAGAATCTTCATTTAAAATTAAATTAAAATGTAGAGCCCCCCGGACCGGTGGCCAGGACCCGGGCAGTGTGAGTGCCACTGAAAATCAGCTCCCATGCTGCATTCGGCACACGTGACATAGGTTGCCTACCCCTGTCCTGGTTTATTAATCAAACATTGTGCAGTACCACGTCAAACACCTCAAAAAGTCAAAGTATATTACGGCACCACCATTAGTCTCGTCAACCAAACGTGCGACCACATCAGCAAAAGAGCTCAAGTTAGTTTTGATAGGATCAATTTTCCAGAAGCCCATGTTGATTGGTATTAATTCCATTACCCTCCTTTCATTCCCTACTGAGTCCGGTATCAGCTGCTCCATTATCTTGCCTAGCAGTTGATGGCAGGCAATAGCAACCCAGGTCAGGCCCTTTACCCTTTTTAAAATGGGGCAGAGCAATAGCTTTTTTCCAGGCGTCTGGAGCGTTCCCACTGCTCCAAACTTACAGAAAATAGACATGAATGTGCTGCCCCACAGACCCGGCAAGGCTAGGCTGCGCTGTGAGGAGAGGCAGTCAACCAAGACAAAAGGGATCCTTTTAAATTTTTAGGACTTTATAAGGGAAAACTCCCATCTTGTACCAGGAGCATAAATAATATAGACTATTGCAAAGCCTTACTCATTACTCTTACTCACTCATTCATCTCTGTGTACGCATTGTGCCGCTGGTACCAAATGCAGTGCAGTCAACAAGAACAAGAGCAATTTCTTACCAATAGCCTGTGTCACTTCAGAGCAGAATCAGCTTTTCCTCTCCACGGCTGTAAGTCCTGGCCTGTTCTTTGCTTCTCTTCGGCTTGAAGTGCTCCATAGATTCGATATTCCTGTGCCTGGATCTCTTTCCACTCAGTTTATCCACAGGCGGGGGCTCCTCACCTCTCCGGCCTCATGTGTCCATTAGGCACCTTTAGGGTGACCAGATGAAAGGAAGAAAATATTGGGACACATGGGGTGGTCCACCGGTGGAGGAAAAAAAAAGAGCCAAGTGCTGCCGGTGGAGCAAAAAAAAAGAGCCAAGTGCTGCCGGTGGAGCAAAAACAACAACAAAAAAACCCAGTGCTGCCGGCAGAGCGAAATATCGGGACAAACTGCATCCTGACCAAAGATCAGTTGGGACGTGGGACAAACACTTAAATATCGGGACGGTCCCGATTTTATCAGGACGTCTGGTCCCCCCAGGGACCTTTGAACTGTATCCATCGATAGAAGTTCAAACGGTCGCTCTGTCTGTTCATGTCCTTTAGGGCTCTTGTGGGTGGGTCTTGTTTGCTGCTTCCAGGATCTGGCTGCAGGCAGCACAGCTTTCCGCTCAGTCCCTTCACACCGGTTCCATTGCTGTTCCTTTTTGCCTTGAGACTCTCTCCAGCGTGGCCAGAGATTTTATTTCCCTCTCCAGCCCTGCTCTAATAGGGCTGCTGACATATCCAGCTCTATTTCTTCCTGCTTCTTGCGACCTGCAGCCTTTCCTATTTCCTTCCTTCCTGCCTCCTGCTCACTTCCCAGTTCCCTGCATTTGTTCTCCTGTTATTTTTATCACTTCCCCTCCTACCCCAGTTCCAGCTCACCCGCTAGCTCAGCACCTCAAGTTGTCTCCTTCTCGAACAGCTTTTTCCAACTGACCCTGTGGGTGGGTTCCAAGCCCCCGGCCCCTCCCCGGATCGAGCTGCCCTCTCCTTGGCTGTCTCTTTCCCCAGGGCAGCATTCAGTCCTGCTAGTGCAGGGGGGAGGGGTACGACACTAACAGGCCAGCAAGCTCCTCGGCCAGCTCTTTAAAACTCTTGGCTGCAAAGTTATCTGGACCTGTGAATTTAAAAGTACCTGTCTTGAGTAGCTGCTGTTTAACACCCCACTGAGATACCAGTGGAACGGGAGCAAGCCGATCTGGATGGGCTTGAGCCTCCGCGTGACACCTTGTGGGTGCTGTGTATGTTTCAGCCCCTGTACGCGCAGCTGCCGTCCCGCAAGTGGCTGTCTGGGGCCCAGCTGGTGAACAGCATGTGCGAGGTGATTGACAAGTACATGAGAGACTTCTCCCACGTCAGGAACCCTGTCTTCACGGTACGGCTCTCCAGAGGTGCCGGAGGCCTCTCCTTGTCGAGCCATTTGCGTGGAGTTGGTGTGGCTGGCTCCCCTTGGCGGGGTGCTGAGCATGCCCTCTGCACACTGGGAAGCTCCAGGAGGCAGGGTGCCTCCCACTGGGACTGCATTAGCCCTGTGACTGTTGGTGGGGTGGGAGCAGGGCCAGTGGGACCCGGGGAGGCTGATGGGGAGGAGCTGGCCTCCTGGGGGTCAGAGCAGTTGGTTTTCAGACTGGAGCTGCCCCTCTGTGGGGGCCAGATGAGGTAGAACATTCTTGCGTCCTGGCTACGTTCCGAGGAACAGGTGACCGTGGAGGCAGCAGCTCTCCGCAGGCAGGAGCAGCAGTGGCACAAGGGGTGGCCCCAGAGCGATGGGCTGGAGAGCAAGCCAGCCCTGGCTCCCACCCTCAGACCCTGCCCCACGTGGGTAATGGAGTCAGCTGGCACAGCCCGGCCACGGGGAATGGAGCAGGGCTGGAAAGTGAGAGCAAGGAGGCTGGGGGGAGCAGGGCGGGGCTGGAGAGAGGAGGGGAGAAAGTAGGGGGCGGGGGCAGCACTGGAATAACCTGCCCCAGCTGCTACTTCCTGGCCCCAGAGTGCCCAGCTGCTGGAGGGCTCTCTCTCCCCATGCCCCACAGATGGACACATGGATGCTGTCTGTAACGTTCAGGAGGCCTGCTGGGCTCCTGGCCTGTCCCGGCTGATGGGGCGTCACACCTGCCTTGGGGAGATTGGGGGGGTCATATCTATTATTGGACTAGCTTCTGGAAGTGAGCAAGATGAGCTCTCCAGCTCCCCAGAGCTCTTCCTCGGTTCTTCAGCTTTGGGAGACAGCTCGGTTCATTGCTAGGAGACGCCCCTGGCGCTCAGCCACCCGTTCCTGTCCCAAATCACACCCCAGTGCTGCCAGCGCCACCCCTGAGGGTGCCCTACGCGCTCCTTCCCCCTCCTGCCGGGATCACCCTGCAGCTTCTTCCCTCCTGTAGGCCCGCAGCCAAGCTGCTGTAGACATGTAGCCCTTCCCCTCCCGTGGAGCCGGGCCCGTCTGCCCTCCTCACACAGAAATACCCAGGCTGCTGCAGGTGCTGCTGAGTGGTGCCAGGGGCTGCTGTGGTTCCCTGCCCTGTGCTGCCATGTTGCCTGGCAGGAATCCCACTCAGTCCACGCTGCTGCTGGCTACGGTTGCCCCAGGTCCCCCCTCTCCCCTTCATGTCTCACTGTCTCCCGCTCTCCCCTCCTGCCGGGGTCTAGTTCCTGCTGGCTGAGAGCGAGCACCTGGTCATGAATCACTACGTGCGGGCGCTCATGGAGAAGAAGATGGTGTGCCGGAGCACCGAGGAGCGGACCCAGCTCTCCACCCGGCTGCTCCAGGATGCCTCCCAGCTGCAGGAGCTTTTCCACAACCTGGTGAGGGAAGCTGCAGCCCCAGAGACACAAGGTCAGGCCTGTGGGTCAGTACCGCCAGTGGGCAGTCATGGCTGCCAGCTGAGATGGAAGCAGACAGAAACGTTTCAGCCACACAGGGAGAGGGAATTGTCTGCTGCCCTCCCCAACTGCAATTCATAGTCGTTCACACTGGCAGGGGGTGATCATGGGGTCAGGGAAAGCGTGTGAGAACAATTCTTGCCTGGTGGATCTAGGACAGGGTGGGCAAACTATGGGCCGCAGGCCAGATCCAGCCATTTTAATCCGGCCCTTGAGCTTCTGCTGGGGAGCGGGGTCTGGGGCTTGTCCCGCTCTGGCGCTCCAGCCGGGGAGCAGGGTTGGGGTCCACTATGTGTGGCTCCCAGAAGCAACGGCACGGCCTTCTTCTGGCTCCTACAAGCTGCCCCCGCCCCAAGCACCACCCCCGCATCTCCCATTGGCCGGGAATCATGACCAATGAGAGCTGCAGGGGAGGTGCCTGCGGACGGGGCAGTGTGCTGACCCGCCTGGCCACGCCTCCACGTAGGAGCCGGAGAAGGGACATGCTGCTGCTTCCAGGAGCTGCTTGAGGTATGTGCCACCCAGCCCCTGCACCCCTGAGCCTCCCTCCCACCCCAGCCCCCTGACCCAGCCCTGATCCCCTTCCCACCCTCCAAACCCCTCAATCCCAGCCCGGAGCACCCTCCTGCACCCCAAACCCCTCATCCTCAGCTGCATCCCCAGCCGGAGCCCTCACACCCCGACCCCCTCCAAACTCCTCGCCCCCAGGCCCACCCGAGAGGCCACACCCCAAGATGGAGCCTGCACACTTTCCTGCACCCCCAACTTCTTGCTCAGCCCTGATCCCCCTCCCACCCTCCAAACCCCTTGGTCTCAGCCTGGAGCACTAGCCTGCACCCCAAACTCCTCATCCCCAGCCCTACCCCAGAGCCCGCACCCCCAGCCAGAGCCCTCAGCCCCCCCGCACCCTATTCCACCACATCAGCCTGGAGTCCTCTGCACTCTGAACTCCTCATTTCTGGCCCCATCCCAGATCCCGCATCCCCAACCAGACCCCCCACCCCCTCCCACACCCCAGCTCCAATTTTGTGAGCATTCATGGCCTGCCATACAATTTCTATTCCCAGATGTGGCCCTTGAGCCAAAAAGTTTGCCCAGCCCTGATCTAGGGTATGGGAGACCCAAGTCCCTGCTCCATGTGCTACTGAAATATACAAAGTAACACAGCTTGAGACAGCCCCGCTGCAGAATATCCCATAGCCCACTGGATAGGGCACTCCTGCAACCGGGCAGACTCCAGTTCAAACCCTGCCTCGGGGAACTGAAACTGGATCTCCCAGGTGCTAGGGGCACATGCTATCCACCGGGCTTAAGCTGATATAGTCACCTCTGGCCGCCTCCCCCTCCGGCCATTTTTTGACGCACATCCTCCTTTCCTTTGCTTTCTATCAAAATGCCCGAAATCAAAATCAGTTTTTCTCATCGGGTCGAAACGTTGCCTTTCGACATGCCTGGAACCTTTCCACTGGTTCGGTTCGGTCGAAACTCTTCAGTGACCATGACACAGATTCACGAATCCAAACCTGTGTTGTTCGGCAGCTAACCATTTTGCCCAGCTCGGGTTAGGAGGCGCCCCCTCAAAGCTAGGCCGAGCCAAGCTCTGGTGCCAGGAGTTTGGATCGCCCCTCTCTTAGGCCTGGGGGGGGGGTCAGGCGAGGGCACATCAGCCCAGAGAGTGCTGGAGGATTCTCTGCACCTTGAAGTCTTCAAACCACGATTTGAGGGCCTCAGTAACTCATACATAGGTTAGGGGTCTATTACAGGAGTGGGTGGGCGAGGTTCTGTGGCCTGCGTTGTGCAGGAGGTCAGACAATCATAATGGTCCCTTCTGACCTTAGAGTCTATGACTCCATCACAGACACTGAGCTGCACCCATGGGCATCGGGCCTGGCTGCTGAGCGTGTCTGGCGAGTTCTCTCCAGCCGGTGCTGGGGGCCAGCCTGCCGCCGGCACAATGCTGCTCTGTGGCTCCCTGGGGCGGTGCTGTGTGTCTGGCCTGCTCCTGACACTCCCTGTGCTGGCTGGTTCCTTCCTGCAGGGCCTGGCCGAGAGCGAGCAGACCCTCCAGGTGATATTCGCCCTTCAGGAGCTCATCCGCCTCCAGGACCCGGCCTTGCTCAGCCTGGAGGTCCTGGGATTTATGACGAAATACCCCGACATCAGGTAACAAACCCAGTGCGGTGGCAAAGGTCAGTTACACGGGGCAGCCATGGGGCGGTCCTGCCCTGCCAGTAGGGGGAGCTGCCTTCACACAGGCTGTCTCTGTGTAAGCCTGAACCCCCACCCCATGGCATGCATCTGGAGCACAGAAGTATTCGCAATCCTGTTCATCCCTGATAGCCACGGGGCAGAGCCTCTAGGCACAACTACAGACGGGCCGGCTGGCGCTGGCCACTCCACCCAGGCTCACCCGTGGGCAGCACAGACGAGAGAGTCACCGAATCGGAGCAGCACAGACCGGCAGAGAGCAGCCCCTGGCTCCTCGGGAGATTGGTTGCCCTCTGCTGAGCCCAGCCCAGAGCCAGGTGCCCGCTGTGCGATGATTTTCACAAGAGTTTGGTTTTATTTCCAAATGTTGAACTTTTGGGCTCCCCGCCCCCTTTCGTTCATTTTGACCCCATGCGAGATAAAGCAATGACTGGTGGCCAGGGTAGATCCCACCCTCTCTTTCCTTGTGTTACGCTCTGACTCTTCTGGTGGCGGCGAGGGCGGTTTGAAAACTCCCAGCACTGAACAAAAAATGGAGGGATAAAAGAAAAGACATTTCCCTGAAAAGCCCCCACTTCTCCTTTCATTCACTTGTGCTCAGGGGCCAAAGGGCTGAAAGGAGAGAAGTGAAATGGCCAACATTCAATATTCCAAATCAGCCCAAACGAGAACATTTGGAAGAAAGAAAAAAGGGTGATTTTGCTTTTGCAAAAAGTCTATTATTTAGCAACAAATGCTCGAGCTTCGGTGTGCGGCTTTGCTGGCTGGGCACCTCAGCCTGCCCCAGCACACCGGACGCAGAAGGAGGGATACAGCCGCATGACTAGGGCCTGTCCAAGTCATGGGCCATTTTGGTAAATTTCATGGTCAGAGCCTTTCAAAACACTTGAATTTCAGGGTTTGAGATACTGAAATTGTAAATGTCACAGTGTTTGTGACCATGGGGGGCCTGACCCAGAAAAGGGTAACATGGGGGGCTGCAAGGCTAGTGAGGGGGGGTTGCAGTATTGCCACCTTTACTTCTGTGCTGCCTTCAGAATGGGCAGCTGGAGAGCGGCGGCTGCTGGCCAGGAACCCAGCTCTGAAGGCAGCGCCGTTGCCAGCAGCAGCACAGAAGTAAGGGTGGCAATACCATCGCATGCCATCCTTATTCTGCACTGCTGCTGGCGGCCACTCTGGCTTCTGGGCTGGCTGCCTGGCCAGCAGCCACTGCTCTCTCGCTGCCCAGCTCTGAAGGCAGCACAGAAGTAAGGGTGGCAATACCATGGCCCCCCTACAATCAGGGCCAGATTTACACCTTATGCACCCCTAGGAACAGTATCTTCAGCGCCTCGCCCCCCCCTGCCTTCACTGACCTCTGTGTTTTCCCTAAAAACTGAAACTTTTAGCCCACTTTTCACTTTTAGGCACCCCTAGAACGCTGGCACCCCTAGGCACGTGCCTACTGTGCCTTACTGGAAATCCGCCCTTGCCTACAGTAGCCAGATTTTACGGGGGAAACCAGATTTCACAGTCCATGACATGTTTTTCACAGCCGTGAATTTTGTAGGTCCCTGCACAGGACTCCTGGAGGAAACAGACAATGCTGTGGGGTTCTCCCCTCAGTGCAGTACCCGTCACTCCAGGCTCTGCAGCGTGCTGTCAGTTACTTCAGGGGGACCTCAGAGGTGTGGGTTTGAGAGGAGGTCCCACATGTGAGCCCCCGGGGCCCAGGAGGTAGCAGCAGGTAAGGGGTTCGGCGTGTCAGTCTCTGGTTTCCTGTTCCCCACAGCGACGAGCACGTCTCCATCCTGCTGGATCTGCGGGGTGACGTCTCCAAGGAGGTCCGGAACGTGGTGCTGGAAATGATGGCACAGAATCCACAGTCCCTGCCCGAAAACTACCAGCCCATCTTCAGCAACATCCTGGTCCCGGCTCCGGAGCTTCCCTTCTGCCTTCGCAAGGGCAAGTGTGCCTGAGACACGCACGCCGCAGCCCGGCTGTCTGCAGCCTGCCCTGGCCAGTGGTGTCTCTGAATAACCGATCTCTGAGAGGCCCTGGGTGGGGCTGGGCAGAGACACTGGGTCTCTGCCGTGTATGAGGCACTGTCTGGGCTCCAGAGACGTGGCAGGGAAAGCCTGGGCATCAGCCCTGCTGTGCAGGGAGGAGAGGGGAGGCTTCCACACCCATTCCCCAGTGGCCGACACCTTGGCACCTGCTTTGCTGGTGCCAGGGAGCCCTCAGCCCACTGATCCCTGGGCCACGTAACCCTGGATAGGCTGAACCCAGCTGTAGATCTGGCCCTAAACTGCTAAACCACCAGATTCAGCTCTGTCCATTCGAGTCTCCAGGCCTCTGCTCCAGGCTGCTTCCCAGCTGTCCCCTCTGCTCAGCCCTCCCAGGGTACGTGCAGCCCAGAGCCTTCAGTGGGGATGGGCCAACCAAGGCAGGCAAGCATAGCAGCATCACAGAGCTGGGGGAGCAGAAAGGGAATTTCCCCAGGATTCCTTCCCCAGGTCCAGCCACAACCGCCCTTCCCCTCCCATCCCCACTCCCATGCACCTGAGCGTGCCCAGGGCAGTCTGTTCCCAAGCTGTGCTGGAGGCCAGCTCAGAGCAGGGCCTGACAGGGTCTAACTGGGCTGGGCAGAATTCAGTTACTGGTTTATAATTCTGATGGATAACATTGATGTTGAAGCATTTTTTTATTTTGATCTATTTACATGTTCACAGCTGCAGAAAATGAGGGGGGAAGGGGGGAGTCAGACAGTGGAGGGGTCAGACAACAATTATTTAGTGACAGTGGACGTTGAGATTCCCCCAGTTAAAGCTTTAATGCCATTATGAGACAACCCGTCAACATCCCAGAATATACACAGTAAAGACCCTTCGATCAAATCAAAGAAGAACTTCAGCAGCGTTGTTCTTCCTTTGCCAATCGGTGCATTTCAGTGATTATCGAGGGAAATGTTTTTCATTGGGTGGGGGGGTTGCGGTGAAATCAATGTGTCCTGACATTTACCAGTTCAAATCGATTCCTTCCCAGCCTAGTTATTATAACACAGACAAATCCAAACAGTCTTACAGCTGGAGTTGCCAACTTTGTAATATTTAAATCAGACACTCCAGCTGGCATGTCGGAACCTCCCTTGCCTTGCCCCACCCCCATCACTTCTCTTGCCCCGTCACTCCCTGCTATTCCCTTGCCCGGGATCATGGAATGGCAGTAATCAGAGCCCAGTGCAGAGGTTGGATGATCCATCCTGAAATAGCACGGCTGTAGCATGGCTATAGCATGTCGTTCTGCTACTTGCCACGGTCAGGGTAGGTGTCTCTCAGCAATGCAGCAGGGCAGGGAAAAGGAAGGAGCCCCACTACTTGGAGTAAAAGGAGGAAGTTCTCCCCAATGGACATGTTGGGTTTTCATAGGGTGCTGAAATACCATTGCCAGGAGCAGAGGCGCCGACTCTGGGGATGCTCTGGGGCTGGAGCACCCATGGGAAAAAATTAGTGGGTGCTCTGCACCCACTGGCAGCCAAGCTCCCCTCCCCCATACCTCACCTCCTCCGCCGCCTCCTCCTCTGAGCGTGCCACCTCCCTCCCAGCTGTTTGGCAGCATAGCAAGCTCTGGGAGGGAGGGGGGAGGAGTGGGAACATAACCCCCTCGGGGAGGAGGTGGGGCTGGGGTGGGGATTTGGGGAAGGAGTTGGAATAGGGCAAGGAGGGGGCGGAGTTGAGGTGGGAACTTTGGGGCAGGGGTGGGGAGTTGGGGCAGGGTCTTTGGGGAAGGGGTTGGAATGGGGGTGGGGTCTCATGGGAAGGGGTTGGGATGGGGGTGGGGCAGGGGCAGAGTGGGGTTGAGCACCCACCGGGGTAAGCCAATCACTTACCCCACGTCAATGGATGCTCAGAATCTCACACCAAAGACAATGCTGACAGCCAAATTCTTTGGGGAACTAGCTAGAGATTTATTAGCTAAGAAAAAGGAAGGAAAGTTAGTCAAAGGTTAAAGCAGGTAAAACACATTACTGGCGAATTCAAGTTTGTAAGTCCAAAGTGATAGCAGGGGTGGGAAATCTGCTAGTTTTCTATACGTCTCCCTGGGTGGCCCAAAGGGTTTTGAGGGATCTCGGTCCTTTTGTTCAAAATCTCCCCTGTCCGAATTCACCAGTCCTGAGATGGGTTAGGAGAGAGAGGCCTTTGTTCTCCCTTTTTATACCTTGACCCTTCTGGCTAGAAAAATCTTGGTTGTGTCATGGGCTCAGACAGTTCCAGGGTGTCTGTGCTTTGCCCTCAGGGCTTCATATGAAATGCATATATCCCATCTGAGGTGTCTCCAGGAGTGACACATAGAGGCTTTTGTTTACAGTTCCTTTGTTATTCCTGAAGAGAGAACCTATGAGCATGTCTCAGACTCACAACATATAGCGACATATAGTAACTCCACCCACAATGTCAATACACGTTATAACAAGATACTAATACTCAGCAGATGATAGCTTTTCCAGTGATGCTTCAAAAGGCATACTTCGTACGAAAAGTTTCACAATTTTCTCAAAGTGGTGACTATATTAGTGTAGATGGTCAGTGCACCTGCGAAAGATGGAAGAAGTCGGATAAGGAGCCTGGCTGTGATGAAGGACGCTGGAGAATGGTGAGAACAAGAACTATAGGCATTGAGCTGACAGGGCCTACGATCTGAGACTTTTGTTAGACTATTTGCACAAGGTTTTTGTAATAAACTGGTCCCAGGAGCGGTATTTGTTGAGGTCAAAGCCTGAAATGGAGTCCTTTGGGTTACTCAAGAGGAAACTGAGGCAAGGGGTCACTTGTGGGGCCTGGGAGGAGGCTACTTATTACAGTGCCCATCCATCCATCAGTATCTTGGCACAGGGACACAAGAGGGATCATCTCCAGTGCTCAGAAAGGACGCAGCTGGGACACTCCAGGGAGATCTGGCTGGCCAGCAGACACACCAAGCACAATTTGACTGCACAGATTGGGACCTCGGTCTGCTCTGACTATGAGAAGCATGACCGTATCGTTGGTAAATGTGCCACCACTGCCGTTTGTTGTGGCTACCCCGACTGAACCGCAAGGCCAGGATGTGGGCGACCCAGAGCCTGGTGAACCCTGAGCCAGACAGAGCCACGGTGTCCACAGACCATGTCCTTCCAGAGCTGGAGGATGAGCCTGAACCTCTGGAGACTACCCAACCCAGGGCTGATTTGAATGCCAGTAAGTATTGAAATGAAGCATTGAACTACACCGAGGTGTGGGTTATACCTGCCAGGGTACTGTACAGACACCATTATGTTGGTTCTCTGCCTCATGGCTTTTACCTCCACCTCTGGTGCTCAAAGGCCATGTCAGAGACTATCCAGGCTCTCCAGTCCTCTTCATGGTCACATGGAAACAGAGCCAGCCTGTAACCTCGCTAAATCCTGCCTCATACATCCTGACCCTACTCCGACTGGTCGGCTCCCCCATCCGCCAGAAAATGGTGCCATCGCATAGCTTAACATGGAAGAAGAGTGTTTTAGGTACAGGCACTTTTCTGGTAAATTACCTTCATCCTGCCCCCTTAGTCTTAATTTTTCACTAAACCGGCATCATAAGGCCTAGGAGAGAAAGCCAGAGCGCGAAGGCCATTGGGCTAGCAAGAGGTAGCCCGTGTTTCCACAGCACACGGCCTGCTGCTAAGCTTGCACAGTAATGTGGTTGGTCAATCTTTTTATTTTTCAGCGTTAACAAAGTTCATCTTGGTGTCTGACTCTGTACTAGACACAAGAGACACGTGAGTTGCATTCGTGGGTCTGGGTCTTGGGCCCCCCCTTCTATGAGGAAGCGTCACTGACCTACCATCCACGCAGACACAATAACAAGCACAGGGGTGTAGGAGTGTGGGTGGGGTTGGTGCATGGTTGTGCTTGTGCGTGTAGGTGGGAGGGAGAAGGGGCAGAAGTGCCGTCCCAGCCCCATTGCTCACAGGGAAAGAAGGGGCAGCTCCACCCTTAGCTGCTGGGCTCCTGAGGGGTGGGGAGAGAACTCTGCCTGCCTCCTGCAGCAGCCCTGATTGGCTGCTCTACCCCAGGAGGCGGGACAGTGGAGCGGGCTGAAATCCCATCCCTGCCAGGCATTGAGAGACCCGGGGATGTGGCTACAGCTCATCCCCCGGCTTCACAGCGATCCCAGGCTGCTCCAGGGTCACTCCCTTCTAAAGCCAAAGGATTAAACGTCCAGGTACCAAACCCTGTGTGAAGATCAGCCCCAAACCTCGGGCGGGGAAACGGAGCACATGAAGGCCCCTGCATCCTTCTGTCTGCTGGGGAAGGGGGCAGGTGCAGGGCTGCACAGCTGGCAGCAAACGGGCTTGCAGAGCAATCAGAGGGTGCAAACCCACTGGCTGCACTGGAGATTCACAGGCCGTTTGTCAGAGATTGCCAGGCCAGCAGGGACCATTGTGATCGTCTAGCGCGACCCTGCAGAGCCTGGGCTGGAGACCTGCCCCATTATAACTCCTGGGCAAAGCTCTGAGAAAAACAGCCAGTCCTGATTTTAAAACGGTCGGACTGGAGAATCCAACACTTGGTAAATCGTTCCAACGGTTAATTACTCTCACGGTTACTAATTGACACCTCCTTTCCAGGCTGAATTTGTCCAGCTTCAGCGTCCAGCCCCGGCTTGTGTTAGACATTTCTCTGCTGGACTGAAGAGCCCGTTATTCATATTTTTCCCATGTCGGTACCTATTAAACACACGCAGCAGAAGCACGAGCAGCAAATGTTCTGTAAAAGTGGGGTGCCACCAGTGCCCGAACTATGGCCCCCTGTGCCACTCTCTTGCCCCCAGTCCTGCTCCTTCTCCCTGAGCCCCTGCCCCTTCCCCTGAGGCCCCACCCCACCTCTTCCCCCCCAGAGTCCCCCCCCCCGCGTCCCCTTCTCCCAGAGCCCGGCCCCCAGCATCCGCTTCTTTTCTCAGAGCCCCCCCCCGAGCCTCACCCGCAGCATCCGCTTCTTCTGTTAGACACCCCATCACTGCCCCCCCAGAGTCCCCCCCCACTCGCTTCACTCTGCCCCCCTCCCATTGCTCGCCCTTACGGCTGGTAAAAAGGAATGTTGCTGGAGCCATGGACCCTGGGCACCCCCAGTTCTGGTGCCCTGATCACAAGTTATTCTCAGCTAATACCTGTGTCTAGGTATCGTCAGCGAAGGGGCTTCTGGAGGTGGCTCTTGCTCTGGTTGCTGAAACACTGGAGAGGAAGCTAGAAGCGGAGGAGCTCTGAAAAGAATCCCTCTGGCTGATTCCAAACTACCCCACTGAGCATCACTTACCCGCTCTGGTCTTTTCCCTTTTGTTTCTTTGAGGCACTGTCCTGGGCATTATAGAAAGAATCCTACATCACATCCGGGAAAGCGCTGGTGTCTAGTGATGGCAGGGCGGACAGCAGCAGCCTTTGGGAAAGGTTAGAAAACTTTTCAAAAATACGATGAACTCCCCAAAGGTGACATAGATCCACTGGGGCAGATACGGGTCTGAGAGCATTAGATCAAATCCTTTTGTGTGGAAAGGGGTGAAGGGGGTGCAGTCCGCAGCCTGGAGGAGGAAGAAGCCTCAGGATCCAGGGACCAGCAATGTACCCCCATCCCCTCCCCAGGAAAGTCCAGCGAAGTAGCAGCCTGGGGTAGCACAAGGCCAAGGCATGAGAGAGAGAGAGAGAGCAGCTGGACCCCAGCTCAGGAGCTCGCTTGACGGCCACCGGGAGGAGCCCTCAGCCCTTTACAGACACACTGATAAATCCATTGGCAAACTTTGTAAAATTATTCATAAAATATAACATGGTCCACAAATTGGGGGGGGGGGGGTGACCCACCCTCCCGAAATGGCACCCCTCATCAACCTCCTTCTTGAGTCGGGACCCCAGAACTGGCTGCAGGGTTCCAGCAGCGCCGAATACAGCGGTAAAATAACCGCCCTGCTCCTGCTTGACACGGCCCTGATCATGCAGCCAAGGCTCCTTTGCCCACAGCATCCCCCTGGGAGCTCCTGCTCAACAGCTTACCCCCATCCTTCTGCCCCAAATCTTTGTCAGAGTTGCTGCGTCCAGGATACACGCCCCCGTCTGTAGATCTGGCTACGTCCTTTGTTCCTAGGTGGACACGTTCACATTGAGCTGTTTGCTTGCAACCAGCCTCCCAGACGACCCAGACTGGCGTGAATCAGTGCGCTGGCCTCTTCGTTATTTGCCAATCCCCAGTGTTTGTGTCATCTGGACACTTCACCAGTGATGATTTTGTTTTCTTCCAGGTCCTGGGGCACCCTGGCAGGGGCTGTGTGAAAGGGACCTCTCAGAACAGCCCCTGCATGTGCTAGCAGGGCTCTGCCCCGCCCGGGGCCTGCCCAAAGCCCACAAATCGGGGGCCAGCTTGGGGCAGAGGAACAGCAAAGGGAGCTGCATCCAGCGCATGGTAACAGCCCGGGGTGCCAGCAATGGCAGAGGGCCTGGCGCGCTGGATCGGTTCCTTCATTTGGGCTGGTTGTCCTGGCCCCAGTGGGAACCCTGGAATGCCCCCAGGGTGACAGTCAATGACTGCAGTGGGAGCTGGCCTGGGGACACCTTCACTTCATGTAACGGCCCTGTCACACCCTGCGCTGAGCCGGCCCAGCTGTCACGCTGCCCTGCAGGGGCTCACGAGCACGAGCACCTGCTCAGGGCAGGCTGTTGTGAGCCAGGGCACAAACCCCGCACTGGCTGGCAGTTCGATGCACAGGGATGGGTGTAAAAGGCCAGGGAAGGCAAAGCCTCCCCACACAGCGTGCCCGCAGCCCACCTGCAGCCCTTGGAGCGCGCCATTGCGGAAAGAGTGGGAGCCCTGATTGGGGTCCTGCTCACGCTTCCCCCCAGAGACCCCGGTCCCACTTGTCCTCTTCCCATCCCAGCTCCGCCCCGCATGGGAGCCTCGCAGGGGAGGGTGAAGAGGCGCACGTGACCGGCGGGCGGGCAGGCGAGTGAGGGCGAGCACATGAGTGGCTGGGATCAGGGAGCACCTAGGGGAGGGGGCAGAAGCTTGTGAGCAGCCAGCTGGCTCAGCTGGCAGGCGAGGGGGGCTGGGGCGAGAGGAATGCCCGTATGAGTGGCTGGCCGGCTGGCTCACGGCCGGTGGGCAGAGAGGTCTGGGGGGAGGAGGTGCAGAGGTGTGAGCAGTGGGTGGAGGGGGTCTGGGGAAGAGGCTGAACAGGCACAAGGCATGGGGAAGGGGGCCAAGCAGGGCTGGGGGTGCAATGTGGGCAGGGCTTCTGGGGGAGGAGGCTGAGCGGGGTGTGTACTTAGGGGACCTTGGGGGTCTGTACTTAGATTTCACCAATCAGATATCACGTGTGAATGTCTCAGGCACCGTAACAGCTTTAACTTGGGCACTCAGTCTGTCTTGCCACCCGGGTGAGCCCTCCTTTGTGAGAGATGGTCCCTTACACCAAAGATCACAGCAATACTCAGGTTACTTCCAGTCCCAAAGGACTCACCACTTACCGCAGGACAATCGCACCTTAGATCTGACACCAAAGACAACGCTTGTAGCCAATCCTGTAACAAACCATCGACAGAGTTCTTAACGAGGGGAAGGAAATGCGAGAGGTCTTTACAAGGTTAAAGCAGGTAAATACACACACATATGATTTACACTCTTAATTGGCAAAGGGTATAACAAAGCTTCTATAATAAGCAAGCTGTGCATGTCTCTTAGGGCTGACCCAGGCTAAACACTGGGGATCTCTTGCTTATGCCTAGAAACCCTAGTCCCCAGAGTCCAAGCAGCATTGAGATAGTTTCCCCTTGTCAGGGAATAATTCATTAGCACATCTCCACTGCACGGGGCGAGAGCCATCTACAGAGTCTCTTGGCCACGGATGTTCCCCGACAGTTGGTCTGGTGTCGCTGGGCCGGCTCGGCTGGGCAGAGGATCACACCTTTTGTTGGCAGCCAGCATTTCGCACTCACTCACGTCTCTCTCCTGGCTGGTGACTCCCAGCTCTGGGGGCTCCCAGGGCAAATGCTCAGCAGTACCTCAAAGTGTGGGCTACAGCGGTTACATGAAATTAACGCAGGCAGCAACTCAAAAGCCCTCGATGACATCTGAACTCGGTGCTCGTTTTCATACTGCCAATGCCATCAGCATGATGCCTGCTGGATTTGTCACTAGCCAAGTGAGGCATGGGCAGATTAGAGATTTGTGGGGCTCTGGGCCAGAGCAAGTGGGGGCCTCCTCTCACCCCTTCCACCAGCAGTCCCCCTGCCCTGCCCCCATGCCCCAACCCCGCTCCCTGGCAGGAGCACCAGGTGGGTGGGTGGGTCAGGGCATGGGGGTGCCCATTTTTCCAGGGCCCCCCAATTGGCCAAGGCCCCATGGCACAAGCCCCATTGGCCCAGTGGCTAATCCACCACTGGGCATGGGGACTTCGGCTTAAGCTGGTGCCTGCTTTGCCAGCGACACACCAGGTCCCTGAGCACGCAAACCCAGCAGATTTGGCTCAGCTTTGAGAGTTCGCAGCCCCTGGAAAGAAGGTGCCACAACCACCTGCTCCCGCTGGCCAGTGTGAGGCCCCCACAGGTGCACTGGACATGAGCCAGAGAAAACCAGCCCAACGCCAAGGCTGCTCTGAGCTGTCCTGTGCCAGAGAAGCTCTGCACCACCCTCCACCTGCCAGGGGCCAAATCGGGTGCGGGGGGGTGTCCAAGTGAGCAGAGCTGTAACTGTCCTGGTGGAGGAGATCTGTGCTCGTGCCAGGATGATGTGCCAGGCCCAGTCAGGGCAGGGACTGGCCAGGCTCCCCCATGCAGCTTGGCCAGGCATGAGCCCTGCCCCAACACTCACAGATCTGCAGCCATCCCTCGGTCCCAGCCCCTTGCTAGTCCAGCCCTGGGCACCCTCACGTCTCTGCCAACGTCTCTTGGACTTACCCTCCCTGCCCCCTGCTAGTCCAGCCCTGGGCCCACCTGGTGAGACTCTGCCAGCCATACCCCATGTGCCAAACTGAGGGCTAGGCCGAGACTCCACCAACTCATTTCAAATGTGTCCCAACCCCCATGTCAGGTGGCAGGGGGGTGGGGCTGGGAAGGGGCAGCCTGCCACCAGCAGTGGGTAGCAGCACGCTCTCCCCTGGACACCCGCCCCCAGCCAGCCGACGCCAGCTCCTAGCAGCGCACATGGGGCAGGGAGACGCTGTATTTGGCCTGTCACTGTCAGCTCAAGGCCTGGGTGCAGCAGGTGGGGCAGATGCCCAGCCCTGCTCTGGGCATGACTGGCGGTCACAAGGAGCCCAGCAGGTATAAAGCATGTGGTTCTGGCAGCCCGGCACAGCTGTGAGCACTGACCCAGCATGGCTTTCCTGCACGTGACTCTCTGCCTGGCCCTCTTGGCAAGCGCCTCCGGTAAGCGATGCCCATCAGCGGGCGCTGCGGCTGGAGCCTGGCTGAGTGCAGGGGCAGCACCCTGCTGCTGGGCCTCTCCGGCTTGGACCTGGTGGAAGCTAAAGGAGCTGGGTGTAGCCACTGAGCAGGGACCCCAATACTGGGCTACGCGGGCAAACGGTTAGTCTGCCCCTTTGGGCTGTGAGGAGACAGCTCCATGGGACCTCTGTGGGGCAGTGCTGGGTACTGCTGCCTGTTAGCGCCAGGGGCCTAGGCAGCACCTGTTCACACAGACTGGGTGCCCTCAGCCTGGCATTGCCTGGGTGCCAGAGCCCCCCCAGCTGCACTGCTGTCCGAGAGGACATTGCCAGAGGGGCTCCCTTGCTCTGCTCAGCCAGCTGGCAAGGGGACCAGCCTTCCTGCTGTGCCAGCAATGCCTACTGTGTACTGAGCCCCACGGCTGGAGAGACTGGCACAGCTGCTCTGACCCAGCCAAGATCCCGCCACCGATGGGCGGCGTGCCCAGACCCCTCACAGACCACCAGCCCCATGGGCAGCTCGCCCAGATCCCTCAGTGACCGCCTGCCCCAGGGTGGCTCTCCCAGACCCCCCAGTGACCGCCAGCCCCACGGACAGCTCGCCCAGACCCCTCAGTGACCGCCAGCCCCACGGGCAGCTCGCCCAAATCCCTGTGACCGCCAGCCCCACAGGCAGCAAGCCTGGCCTCAGTGACCGCCAGCCCCCAGGGTGCCTCTCCCAGAGCCCTCAGTGACAGCCAGCTCTACGGGCAGCTCTCCCAGACCCCTCAGTGACTGCCAGCCCCATAGGCAGCATGTCCAGACCCCTCAGTGACCGCCAGCCCCACAGGCAGCTTGCCCCTACAGATTGGGACTGGCCTGAGCCCTGCAGTGCTGCGGGGGTTGGGGGCTGCTGAGTGAGCTCACTGCACACTGAGCAGGGCCGGTTTTCGATTTCCAGGATGTGGGGTCCCTGCAATCAAACCAGTCATGAACAGCTTGCAGCGAATCGTCAATGGGGAGAACACGGTGCCCGGCTCCTGGCCTTGGCAAGTGTCCCTGCAAGTAATGCTCGCTCCTCATGGCGGCCCTGGGAATGGAGCCCAGCTGCCCAGTCTGAGATGCTGCGCAGCACACACCTCGCTCTGGCTCGCAGGGACTGGGCTGGGTCAGTGAGCAGGGACCCCCAGGCTGGGCTGCCCCGTCACTGTTCTAAGGCCATGGACCAGCAGGGAGGGCCCAAGCCCCCTATCCTGCATGGGGCTGGCGTTGCTGCTTGCCTGAGCCCTGCCCTCCCCACCGCGAGCAAATGGAACCAATGCCCACTTCTGCCAAAAACGGTTTGGACGCCCAGGACAGGGCTTAAAAAAGGGACTGTCCCGGCCAAAACGGGCCGTACGGTCACCCTAGATAAGAGACGTTCACAGGGTGGGAAATTCTAGCCGTCAGGGTCTCTGCCGTGGGCTCAGCACAGGCTGGGCCCCCCCCAGGGATATTCTGATGTGCATGTTCAATGGCCTGGCTAATCCACGAGCCAGTTTATCCCTGGAACGAGAGCTAAGAAGTGCTGTCCAGGGCCCATGGAGCGGGAGGAGAAGGAGGAGCAGGAGCAGCCTGTGCATGGGGAATCGTTGCCCTGTGCGCAGCTAAGGCAGAAATCCAAAGCGATTTGGCTCGTGCAGATACGAGCACGGCCCGCAGCACCCAAGCCTGGGAAGAGCCCCCGCCCCTTCCAATGGCGATTGCTTGGAAAGCCCCAAGCATGCGGGGTGGGGGTCTAACTGGCGCACCCATTGCATTGTGCACTACAGCTGGGCATGCCCGGCCAGGCTGGGACAGTGCAGCTAGGTAGGACTGATGAGTGCTGAGCCGGCATGGGGCCCTGGGCCTGCAGGGGTCTGCAGTGGCTGAAGTGGGATGTCCAGGGACCCCCCATGCCCTGTGGGCACCGGGCCAGGATCCCAGGGACAGCCAGGAAGGAGGAATAATGGAGGGAGCCAGGCCCCATGCCCAGGGGCCGGACGCTGCTCCCAGCCTGAGGATCGGGGGGGGCGGGGGGCAGGCACAGAGCGCAGGAGGATCTGGGTGGTATTTTGGCTTGTGGTGGTGCCAGCTACCCAGAGGCAGAGGCTGCCAATGGCAGGCTAAGTGCCAACCTGCAGGCAGGCAGCTCAGGGTCCCCCGGGCCTGGAGTGCTGGGCACGTGCCAAGGTAGGACCCTCAGCCCATCGCAGACTCCGTCTCCTCCCACCATTCTCGTTCCAGGACAGAAACGGCTTCCACTTCTGCGGTGGCTCCCTGATCAACCAGAACTGGGTGGTGATGGCTGCCCACTGCCAAGTCAGGTAAGGAGACGGTGCCGCAGGCCAGGCCAGTTGCTGGAGCCGCTCTGCATCGGCTGGTGCCACGGCTCTGCCTGGGCACAGGGACAGCCCCACTGAGTGACACCCCCACCGCTGCCCCACACCCAGCCCCAGCATGGCAGAGGGGCACTGTGGGCTGAGCAGAGCATGCCCGGGGCATGGGGGAGCTGGGCACAGAGGTAAGATCGTGGCTCTGCTCCCCAGGTGAGCAGAGGGTTCCAGATCCTGGGCATTGCCTGGGGGGTGGGAAGGTAGGGAGGGGGGCCGCTACCCAATGCTCAGGTTGTTCTCCTGGGAAGAATGGAGCCAAAGAGCCAACCTGCCCCCTGCCCTGGGGCTGCCCCTGCCCCAGCCCTTCCTGCCAGTTCCCTGTTGCCAACCCAGGGCCTGAGACCCGGACGCTGCTGCTCCACCCGCTGTTAACAAACACCCCTGCTAAGCCTCCCTGGTGCCATCTCCTCTGGCTGGAGCCCGGCCCCTCTAGGACTCAGAGGAGGAGACGCTTTGCTTGTGCCCCAGGGCAGCTCCCCTGGGCTGGGGCAGGGCAGGCAGAGGTGGCCCACTGGAGGGCACAGGGGATCCTGGAGCTAGTGAGGGCTCCTAGGGTGAATCCCCTGGGGCGGGCTCGACCCCCTCTGCCCAGGTGCCCAGCCCCACTGGCTCTCTGCCTTGCAGAGCCGGGACTCACTTTGCCATCCTTGGGGAATACGACAGGAGCTCCGGAGCTGAGCCAATCCAGGTCAAGTCCATTGCCAAGGTGAGCCAGCCCCCAACGCCATCCGAGGCATTGCAGAGAGGGGGGAAGATGCTGGGCAGTCCCACAGAGCCCAGGGGTGGGGGACAGGCACCCCAGCTCTGTGCCTGGGGCTGTCCCCTGCTGGGGGAAGAGAAAGGGCTGGCAGAGGCAAACCCCTGGGCATGGGGGCCCATTCTCCACCCAGCAGGGATGGGTGTAGGGACAAGCCACTGGGCTGGGACTCTGCAGAGACATGTTCCTTGCCCAGCTCTGCCCGGGGCTCCCTGGGTCAGGGGCCCTGTGCCTCCTGGAGATAGGCATGTTCCCATGGCGATGGGAGCCATAGAGGCCTCGGCCTGGAGCGAGGCCTCGGGGAGTGTGGCCCAGTCCCTTGTGCTCCCCCAGGCCGGTGCCCCGGGAGCCCCTGGAGCGGGCAGTTAGTGAGGTGAGAGGGGGAGCTGGCTGGAGGCCCCATGAGCAGCTCAGCCCTGTCCCTCAGGGCAGCCCTGGGGCAGCACTACGGCAGGCAGGCTCCAGCGAGCGAGTGGGGCGGGATGGCATTGCACCTGGGGGAGCAGCGAGGGCGAGGCCGCGCTCCCCTGGGGTGACACCAGCCTCCCCCCGGCCCCCGGCGCTAAGGGCTGCTTGTCCCTCCCTCCCCCATCCAGGCCATCACCCACCCCTGCTGGAACACCAACACCTTGAACAACGACATTACCCTGCTGAAGCTCGCTTCCCCCGCCCAGCTGGGCACCCGTGTGTCCCCCGTCTGCCTGGCCATAGCCAGCGAGTCGCTCGCCTCCAACCCCACCTGCATCACCACCGGCTGGGGGCAGACCAGCGGCACCGGTACATACGCCCAGCCGATGCCAGCCCCTGGGGGAGGGAGACGGCCTGGACCTCGCCCACATGAATGGGCTCCATGCAGCGCCCAGCACCGGGGCACCAGGCCAGTGCATAGCAATGCAACCAACAGGCAGCTAGCACCTTCTCTGGGTGGCTGGCTGGCTGCATCTGTCGGTCTCCACCCTTGGCCCTGATCCGACGTTTCTTTCCCAGCGAGCGGTGGGGCTGTCCTGCTGCAGCAGGTGGCCCTGCCCCTGGTCACAGTGAGCCAGTGCCAGCAATACTGGGCAGCAGAATCACCAGCTCCATGATCTGTGCTGGGGGGGCTGGCGCCTCCTCCTGTCAGGTAAAGATCTGTAATGTCACCCACACAACGGGTGTCGGGCACAGGGCGGGGGGGGCGGGGGAGGGACACAGCAGGGTGTGCAGGCGAGGGACACCCAATGCCATCAGCATGATGCCTGCTGGATTTGTCACTAGCCAAGTGAGGCATGGGCAGATTAGAGATTTGTGGGGCTCTGGGCCAGAGCAAGTGGGGGCCTCCTCTCACCCCTTCCACCAGCAGTCCCCCTGCCCTGCCCCCATGCCCCAACCCCGCTCCCTGGCAGGAGCACCAGGTGGGTGGGTGGGTCAGGGCATGGGGGTGCCCATTTTTCCAGGGCCCCCCAATTGGCCAAGGCCCCATGGCACAAGCCCCATTGGCCCAGTGGCTAATCCACCACTGGGCATGGGGACTTCGGCTTAAGCTGGTGCCTGCTTTGCCAGCGACACACCAGGTCCCTGAGCACGCAAACCCAGCAGATTTGGCTCAGCTTTGAGAGTTCGCAGCCCCTGGAAAGAAGGTGCCACAACCACCTGCTCCCGGGCCACAAGGCAGGGTCAACCACACAGGAGGAGCAGGGAGGGCACAACTTTAGTAGGGGCAGGTTGACGCACTGGTAGGCGCTGTTTGTCCGGCTAGCTGTGCCCCGCCCACAGGACAGGGACTGCAAAGAGAGGTCTGCGGAAAGGCATCCTCACCTCAGGGCGGAATATGGGTGCCGCGCAGATAGGGGGACGCGGCACCCATGCCACTCGGGCGTTCTGGTGAGAACGCCTGCCGCGTGTAGGGTAAAAAATAATTATACAATTAACAAGGGGAAATTTATTTAAGATTTATTACATAATATTGAGATTGGGGCCTTTAATAAATATGAAGGGTAAAATACCTGCGTGCCGCGGGTCCACTACACGTACCCCGGCGGCGCGGGAGGGTGTGATGGCAGCCGTATTGCCGTGCTCCGGAGTTACCCTATCGTCACGCCGATTGAGGACACTCCGGGACTGCATCGGGGTCAGGCGGAGTAACCTATCGGAGCGGGGGGTATAGCGACCTCGTACTCCGTTGGCGGGGGAGAAGTTTCATTCCGAGAGAGGGGGGGGTGGAGAGGGAATCTGCGAGGTGCAATGCGAACAGCAAGCCGACTCTCGTCTTCCTAAATAACAGTTCAAAAGAGGGGGAGGGGAGGGCGGGCGGGTGGAGGGGCACAAGGCAGGGTCACAGAGGAGCAGGGAGGGGCACAGAGCAGGGTGGACTGGTGGGGGGGCACAGGACAGGGTGCATAGAGGAGGTGGGAAGGGCACAGGGCAGGGTGGGCAGAGGAGGGGGAGCGGCACAGGGTGGGAGGGGAAGGGGCACAGGGCAGGGTGGGCAGAGGAGGGGGACTGGCACAGGGCAGGGTGGACAGGCCAGGGGAGGGGCACAGCCTATGGTGAGTAGGGGTGATGGGAGGGGCACAGGGCAGGATGGGTAGGAGAGGTGGGAGGGGCACAGGGTAGGGTGGATGGGCGAGGGGAGGGGCACAGGGTAGGGTGGGTAGGGGAGGCAGGAGAGGCACAGGGCAGGATGGACGGGCAGGGGATGGGGCACAGGGTAGGGTGGATAGAGGAGGGGGTGAAGGACAGGGCTGGGTGGACAGGCGTAGGGAGGGGCACGGCCAGCTGGGCCAGAGAGGGGGAGGATCCCTCTGGAGCCCCTCACCCCCACTCAGTTAGTGCCCCAGGGAGCCCTCCTCCTGCCAGTGCCCAGGCACTGCCTCCCTCTTGCACTGGGCCGTGGCATGGTGCCGCGTCAGCCCTGCTCTCTTGCCAGGGGGACTTGGGCGGCCACCTCGTGTACCTGAAAGGGGGGGCCTGGACCCTGATCAGGATCGTCTCCGGGGGAACTGGCAACTGCAAGGTCCAGACACCCGCCAGGTATGGCCGAGTCAGCGCCTTCCGCACCTGGATCGACAGCATCCTGGCCTCCAACTAGTGCCCGGCTGGCAGAGACGCTGCTGTGGAGCGCCAGGGAGAGTGGGCAGTGCTGGCCTGGGCCCGTGGGCATTGGGGGCTGCACAGGCCGCCTTGTCGCAGCCCTGACCACCAAGCCTCTAGGCTCCTCTCCGGTACTGGGCAACACCCTCCCCCCTCCGCTCATAGCCCAGGTGCAAGTGGGGGGCCTAGGGCAGGGAGGTCACAGTGCCAGGTAATTTCCCAGGAAGTCCCCAGCCCAGCTCCAGGCAGCTCAGCCCACATGGACCCGCTGGAGAAAGATAAAACAGGAGTTCAGGATCCCACTCAGCTGCCACGTACAGACAGTCCCAGGGCATCGGCTCAGTACAGGCAACCAGCACCCCCACCCAGCTGCGCCATGCACTGTGGGCAGTGCCACTTGCTGCCTTGCAGTCCCAAGCAGGGAATGCAGGTTTTGGGGGGCTGTTTCTCCATAGGCCCCTGGTTCCCACAGTCCATGGGCTTCTCCAGTCCCAGCTGGCAGGGGAAGTGACTTCCAAGACAGGGGGCTGGTGGTCACCACAGGAGAACGCCGAGCGTGGGGTGGGTGCTCTGAGCCTGCAGGGCTGTGGGAGTGGGTGCAGGCCAGGGGAGTGACTCAGAGGAATTAGGCAGGAAGCGAGACGGTGGGAGCCTTGGAGCTGGGGTGGGGAGGGTTGAGCCAAGGGAGAGGTTGGGGCTAGGTGGAAGCACCGATGAGGAACCGTGCCCTCCCATCCTGCCCCTAGAGCTGCCCAGGGGTCCTGTTCCCATGCAGGAGGGGGAAAAGGGTGCCCACTTCTCCCTCCCACATAACATCCTTTACCAAGCTCCCCACTTACAATGACACCCACCTGCAGGGGAGGTGACACTGGCTGCTTGCAGCACCACCAGTTCTCTGGGCACTAGGCATGTGACAGTCACCTGCAGAACCCAACCTGGTGTCACTGGCACCAAATCACAGGCCTCTGCCCTGAACAAAACCAGGGACGGGCCCCAGCTCTCAGAGCCTGCCCCTGCAGCTGGCTCAGCGGGACCAGAGCCAGCCCCTAGAGGAAACACTGGACACACCCCAGGGCAGGGTGTTTACACAGCATCCCGTGCCTCCCCCATACACACGCCCAGGCCAGGGCATTTACAGAGCACGCACACACCTGGGCCAGGTATTTACACAGAACTTCCCGCCCCCCAATGCCCCCATGCCAGGGCATTTATGCCCTCTACACACACACTGCACAAAAGACTTTGTTGACTGCTTTCCCCACAGCCTGGAAGAGGGGACATGCCCAAGCCCCATCACACTGGGGGAATACAAACATTCATATGCTGCTTGAACTCTGAGGGATGAAGGTTTCTAGGCATAAGCAAGGAGTCTCCCAGCTGCTTTGCCTGGGTTAGCCCTAGAGGATATACCGAGTCTGCTTATTAGAGTCTCCTCCTACTGGCATCAGCGTATTTATTTATACCAGAGCCAGGACCCAGCTCCCAGCAACTTGGGACAGGGCAGGGTGTCCCAGCTTGGGGCAGGGGTGCCAGGCCTTCCCCAATAGGCAACGAGAGCAGTGCAGAGAGGCATGGGAAAGTCCTTGCCCTGCGGGTTAGTAGCTACTCACTGGGCTTCCTGCTGGGAATGGAAGCATCAAGCCAGAACAAGACGACTGCTCGTGTTTAGCAGAGCTATAGAGTGAGAGGGGTGTGAGCACAGGATCGGGGCCAGCCTGGGAAATGAGTGAAGAACTGCAGCTATCTCACATCATCTTCATTGCAAAACCCATTAGCTTCCAGCTTGTCATGGACCAGGCAAGGCCTTTGGGCAGCCAAGTGTCTGTCTGCAAAAAGCAGCAGGAAGGCTTTGGGGGCAATCACAGGGAGCGAGCTTTGGACTGGTTCCTTTAACTTCTCCGGAGCATGCAGAATCAGGCCAGAGAGCTACCCAGCAGGACCCGAGCCAATGAGACATCCTGGGGAAAGGCAGCTAATGGATCTGAGGCAGTCCCAGCAAGCGGCAACCGCTGAGACACAGGTACTAATGGAGAGTAATGGAGGCAGGAGTTTGCAAAAGCCTGTGCGGTGGAGAGCTGCGTAGGCCAGCACCTTTCTCTAGGGCTGTGCTGCAGCTCCACCTGGAATGGGGGTTCACATCTGGTCCCCTTTGCCAGGAGCGACAGAATGGAGAGAACTCGCCGAAGAGCAGCTGCCCTGACCAGGGGCTCGCAGGATGAGAGATGGATACACAAAGAGTGCAACCTGCGGCTAAGCTACAGCTCAGGGCTGAGGTGAACCTGCCCCAACTCACCGTGTCCGCCCTTTGGCCTCCTTGGAGTTGGTCAGGGTGACACAGGAGCAACGGGATCAAAGCAAGAAGGGGAGCTCCGTCTATTAGAGAAAACCCTCTCCTAGGCAGCTCCGGCTGGCTCAGGACAATGCCGCCGGGAAGGGTAAGCCAAGACTTTGTGCTGCTGGCTAGGGGTGCGTGTGGACAGCAGGTTATCTACTAGCAATAATGGTGAGCACCAAAGATCTGCTGGGTGCTTCTGCAAACACACGATCCTAGGTCCTGCCCAGACAGCATGAAGGGTATGTTGAAGGAGACCCAACTCCCAGGGGCTTTCAGTAAGAGATGGGTGCCTAGCTCCCTTTGAAGATCTCACGTCTCCAGGCCTTCCCTCCGCTGCCAAGTGCTTGCAGATCCTTGGCTGAAGACAGCCTACAGAAATGTATCAGAGCGGTAGCCGTGTTAGTCTGGATCTGTAAAAGCAGCAAAACATCTGTTAGTCTATAAGGTGCCACAGGATTTTTTGCTGCTCCTACAGAAATGGCAACCACTATTATTTTAATGGGGACAATGCAACATTTCCTTAAGGGAAGGAGCAAGGTCTCCTCGTAAAGGGTCCCTGACATACTACCGCACCTGGTGTGTTTGGGAGACGAGTGGAGCGGTGGGAAATGCCCCAGGTGGGCATCACTCTTAGCCCCAGATACATTCAGCAACTGTAACCCCAGAAAAGCCCCCTCCTTTGGGTGTCCGGCAGAGAGCAGGCCCCAGCCAGGGAACAAGGACAAAAGGTTTATTGGATACACCGGATACATTTACACATGAAACAGACTGAATACACAAAATAAATAATTCTATACACTTATTTTAACATTACAGGTTAACTACCATGGATCAGATCTCACTCTACAAGAGACTCCTTAATGTACAAAAGGAGTCAAAGGCAAATCACAGAACCGGAAACTTCTCAAGACAAACAGCACAGCCTTTTGAGAGGAGACAAAGTGAGACATGATGCAAGTACCTTCAGCAGCTCCTACACGGCAAGGGAAGACCTGTCAACAAAATTGGAGCCAGTGCTTCAAGACCTCCAGTCCTGAGGGCTTCCAAGAGGCATTTGCGTGTCATGAAAGGTAACAGGAAGGATCACAGCATCTTCATGTGTGCTCATGACAGGTGCTCCACCTACCGGGTACCTACACTTGGGCCCAGATTTCTTCCACAGTCAAAAGGCAACCACAGTGCAAAGTTCTCAGAACACAGCCAGCAGCTCATCTGGTACCGAGGAGAGAATCTACAGTATGTTGTGCATAGGAGGACTGAGGGAAAGGCAGATGGAGATAGGAATATTGTCAGTCAGGCAGTGGCATCTCCTCCCAGGCCCTGTTCACCAAGGGAGTGGTCAGAGCGGCAAGGGACAAAGCTGTGCTCTGGGCACACAACACCATCAGAGAACACCCTTCCTATTGCACGTCTTTGGCAATGCCCCTGCTTAGTAATGCACACGTCTGACACACAGGGACATGCCCCTGTAGCGCTTAAGGGCTGCATAGTTATCTAGGCTTTCTGGGGGTGGAAATGAATAGTTTGGAAGAAGCACCAGAAGCTTGTGAGAGGAAGAGCATCAACATAGTCCACACAAAGTCTGGTACGAGGCACCAAATAGCACAGGCACTTAGTGATAGCTTTGTAAGAGACATAGGAGATTTGAAAACTCCAACAGCATGTGTGACACACACACACGCCCACTGGGCACACGCAACAGCCTTTTCAGTGTGCAGTAAGGAGCATTTTCTGCAATGCTTTCCAAGTGTTTGATTCTCTAGGAAGCCACTGTTGGCTCCTGCCTCTTCTAGTCACACACTATTAAGTATTTTTAATATTACAGCAAATCAGATGAATGTGAGCTATCAATCAAAAGTCAGAGTTTGCAGGAGGACGTCATGTAAGATGTGATATGACCTCAGCCAGTGTAATGGCAGGGCTGCATTACCCACACCACGCAGGCTGGGTTGGGTGGTTGGTTTGCATAAGGGACAAGAGGGGTTATATATTGTGACATGAAGCTATCTCCTTCCTACCACATGGGTCCTGGACAAAGAGAAGGCAGGTTCAGAGGAGAGATGATCTGTGGGTGTGAGCAGAGACAGGGATGCTCATGCTCTGGATGGGCACTTTGGTAGCAATACAAGAATCATTACTGATCCTGGCCCTTCCCAACCTACTGTAAACGTTAATGAAGGCAGCATGCCCCTAGGAGAGTCCATGTGCTCCCCTGAATGGGCAATGCATGGAGGTTCCAAGGGTGGCCTGGCTGGTTCTTCAAGATGTTGGGCCAGATGCTCCAGTCTGTTACTGCGCTGCTCAGACATCACATAATGACTGTACTGGCCAGAGATTAGCAGCAGGCAATTCCTCTTGCGCAGGGTACCCTCTGCTAGCATGAAACTGGCAGAGGTGACATAGTGTCTTCCTATGCTAGCTGCTCCCCCACTTCACAGCAGAGCAGAGCTCTGTCCACCTCTCCTCCCCTGGCATGAGCAGAGTCTGGCTACAGGGAACAATCTGCCCCTATAGCTATATCTTGGCACCTACGGCAGAACTGCAGTCAACAGGGCAGCTTTAATGGGAATAGCCTCGGAGCTGGCTCCGCCATGCAGTGTGAGCTGCCACCCCAGAAGGAAGGAAGGAAGGAAGGAGCCGTGCTTGGGGATTTGAAGCCCTTTTCAATAATCAGTGAGTGATGTGGGGTCTCCTTAGTGAGCCCAGAGCCCCAGAAACAGTAAATTCAAGATCGCTCCATAGTTTCCAAGTGCCGCACTTCATGCACGTTGTTAGCCTAGATTCTGATGAAGGTATCAGAGAGAGACAGCCTGTTGTCCTGCCCAGATCAGCCACAATCATTTGGGGGGCCACATGAGGACATTAGAAACTCACATCTTTCCCTGTAAGTGCTGGGTCACTAGAGAAGTGCATGTTTGTGTGCCCAGCCTCAGCCACCCCACAGCCCTAATACAGTACGTTGGGCACCAGTATTTCAACCAAACGCCCACACGGCAGAGCGCAGAGTCCAAAATGTGGGACAAGGAGCAGGATGGAGGGGGAGGAAGGAAGGAAGAAGCAATGGAAAGTTACCAGAGAAGACATTAGGAGAAATAGAGAAAACATGCCCCGAGGTCTGGAGATCACCCAGCCCAAAGGGATTAGAATGTCTGCAGGCTGATTGTTCCCAAACCTGTTGTGGGAACTTCATTGCAGCTGGATTTCAAGTCACCACGCAAAGCAGCAGGCCAGCACTCCCTAGCTGATCTCACCTACTTCTTAAACCTGCGAAGCTCGTGGGAGCAGAGGTCATGACTTCATCTGTATTTGCATAGCTCCGAATACAACGGGACCCTGAACCTGACTGGGGCCACTGGGTTCTCCTGCTACCTGAACATTACATAAGATATCACCACTATTTTGGAATACTTCATGAAGCACCACTGGCCTCTTTCCCATCAGCTTGGCATGTAGCTGTCTGGCATTGATTAGTCTACTTCTGACCCCACCCAATGGATGGCTGACCATGACCATCTTGGCTAATAGCCACTTTTTAAACCCAGTTATAATTTTGGCCTTCACAAGTAATTCTTCGAATAATTTTGTATCATCTGCAAATTTTGCCTTCGCCCTATTCACCCCCTTTTCCAGATCATTTATCAATGTGTTGAACAGTGCGGGTCCCAGTACAGATCCTTGGGGGATGCCGCTTTTTACCTCTCTCCAGTGTGAAAACTATTTATTCCAACACTTTGTTTCACATTTTTTAACCATGAGAGGACCTTCCCTCTTATGCCATGACTGCGTAGTTTGCTTAAGAACCTTTGGTGAGGGGCCTTGTCAAAGGCTTTCAGAAAGTCCAACTCCAATATATTCAAAAGTGGGACCCAAAGTTGCATCCTCTGTTTGCAGCCCACCTACTGTTCTCTTTAGAAGCCCTTTGTTATTTCCACTAATACTCCAAAATATGCAGGATCCAATGGACAGCATTCTACGAAGCCAGATCCGCCTCCCTCAAAAGGGCAAGCAAGCTGAAACACCATTTCACACAGTATTGCTAAGTTCCAATGGACAGGCACATGTATTTCCATTCACTCCTTAAAGGAACATTTTGCCCAGGGAATAGGGTGGAGAGCAGCAATTTGAGAGCTAGTCCCAGGAGGACAATGTACTAGGTCACCAAGTGATTGCTTCCAGTCTCAGCCCGTTTACTCTCTGCTTTCTCTTCACATCCCGTGAGATTTCTGCCACAGGGCAGAACCAGCTGAATACTGGTGGTCACTAGTAGGCAATGCAAGACTGAACATTTGTCCTATTCAGCCAGCTTCCTGCCTTTGTCCATGTGAACATTTATTTGCACCCATATGTGGCGAGTGGCTGCTCTTCAGACTTATACCCATAACCACATGAGGAGAAGGCAACTTGTCATTCCCTAGGCACTACTCTCCTGCTTATAGGAGGCGCAACAATGCCATGTGATCATAATTCAAAATGATCTGGACAAACTGGAGAAATGGTCTGAGGTAAACCGGATGAAGTTTAATAAAGACAAATGCAAAGTGCTCCACTTAGGAAGGAACAATCAGTTTCACACATACAGAATGGGAAGAGACTGTCTAGGAAGGAGTATGGCAGAAAGAGATCTAGGGGTCATAGTGGACCACAAGCTAAATATGAGTCAACAGTGTGATACTGTTGCAAAAAAAGCAAACGTGATTCTGGGATGCATTAACAGGTGTGTTGTAAACAAGACACGAGAAGTCATTCTTCCGCTCTACTCTGCGCTGGTTAAGCCTCAACTGGAGTATTGTGTCCAGTTCTGGGCACCGCATTTCAAGAAAGATGTGGAGAAATTGAAGAGGGTCCAGAGAAGAGCAACAAGAATGATTAAAGGTCTTGAGAACATGACCTATGAAGGAAGGCTGAAAGAATTGGGTTTATTTAGTTTGGAAAAGAGAAGACTGAGAGGGGACATGATAGCAGTTTTCAGGTATCTAAAAGGGTGTCATCAGGAGGAGGGAGAAAACTTGTTCACCTTAGCCTCTAATGATAGAACAAGAAGCAATGGGCTTAAACTGCAGCAAGGGAGATTTAGGTTGGACATTAGGAAAAAGTTCCTAACTGTCAGGGTGGTTGGACACTGGAATAAATTGCCTAGGGAGGTTGTGGAATCTCCATCTCTGGAGATATTTAAGAGTAGGTTAGATAAATGTCTATCAGGGATGGTCTAGACAGTATTTGGTCCTGCCATGAGGGCAGGGGACTGGACTCGATGACCTCTCGAGGTCCCTTCCAGTCCTAGAGTCTATGAATCTATAATGAATAGCAAAGCTGCCAAAGTGAAGTTTTCAAACAACCCATTGGCTAAAATTCATTCCCACAAACAGTTTGCTGAGCAGTTACAGAAAGCACATTTGTAAAAAATCAACGATTTGGGAATGGAAGGGACAAATTCATCTGATTGTCCATCTGTACGAATAATCCAGCCACTTCTACCCACAAGGAAGAAGGCACAGTTGGGCAGAAAAACCTTTTCAGGTACAAAATGCAAATGCAACATTCACAAGCTAATGTTCTCCTGGTAGAGGCGGAAAGAGGGAGTCAAACAGCTCTCTGCCCTTCTCCCCCTGCATTAGCCTCAGATAACCAGCTAGCTACCTTCACTATTTGTGTGACTCCACAAGCCTACCACTACCCTATGACAGCGAACACTGGCCCGTACGTGGATAGAGGGAAAGGCTGGGGTGGCTATCAGAGACATCAAGTTCATAATTGTAACGATTCTGCTCAGACATCTGAGGAGAGCCCAGTGGCAGACAGAAATACTCCTAAGTAAAAGGTGTATCACAACTTCTCTGCCAACGGTTCAAGCACGTGGCCAAGAATTGTTCCCCTGCCTCACCAGGCTAGCATGCTGCTCTGCTACGGACAACGTCCGGTCAGAGGCCAGGGCACTGGGCAATATAATCTGGGCAGTTTCACCAAAGGAATAAAAAAGGAGATGTGCTCATGCTGAAGACAGGAATTATTCAATGGCTCTGACAGCTCTGTCTGATTTGATGAGGACACCCTCCCACACAACCTCACCAAGTCCCCTGCATACCAAACACAGAGATGCCTCACTTGTAACTACAGTAACTCCTCATTTAACGTTGTCCCATTTAACGTTGTTTCAGTATTACGTCCCTGCTCAATTAGGGAACATGCTTGTTTAAAGTTGTGCAATGCTCGTCATTTGGCTTCCTGCTTGTAAGATTCTGTGGAAGAGCAGCAACTTTACAAGGAAGCATTGCACACGTTCCGCTTCTCCACCTCCTCCCCCTCCCTCCCAGAAAGTCCTAAGCGTGAAGTGTTGGGACGGAGGGGCAGGAAAAGGGAAGCGCTGCCTCCCCACTCCTCCCCCCCTCTCCCAGAAAGTCCTAAGCTCCACCAAACGTTTAGCAGTGCTTAGGATTTTCTGGGAGGGTAGGGGAGGAGTGGAGACCTGGGGCTTCCCTGCTCCTCCCCCTCCCTCCCAGCACTTCACGCTTATGATTTTCTGGGAGGGAGGGGCAGGAGCGGGGATGCGCTGCATCTCCGCTCCTCCTCCCGGAAAATCCTAAGCGCCAGCATACAGCTGTTTAGGAAGTGCGGGGCTCAATTCGAACGGTTTTGACTATAAAAAAAACATGTAAAAAAACACATGGGCTTTTACTCACCAGGCGGTGCTCCGAGTCTTTGGCAGCACTTCTGCAGCAGATCCTTCACTCACTCCAGGTCTTCAGTGGCACTGAAGGACCCACCGCCGAAGTGCTGCCGAAGACCAGAGCGCCACCAGGTGAGTAAAAATTAAAAAGGTGCCTCTAGCCAGGGAAGAGATTCTTACTGAGCGTGGGTCCCGAAACGGGGGAACTGGCAGAATTGGCCTTTGGGAGGGATGTGGCGTGCTCAGGAGAGGAGGTAGAGTAGCAGTGGGAAGAGGTGGGCCTGGAGCATTCCCCGCAAAATCCGAGCTTGTTCTCTGGGGAAGCTGCCACTTCTGTTGCAGAGGTGCTTCCTAGCATCCTTGCCTGCAGCAGGCTGTGCCTGTGTGGGGTAAGCCAGGGGCACTGTACAGTATACAGCGTAATGCCTTTTGTCTGCCCCCCCCAAATTACCTTGGAACCTAACCCCCCCCATTTACATTAAATCTTATGGGACAATTGGATTCATTTAACATTGTTTCACTTAAAGTTGCATTTACTACAATGTAAAGTGAGGAGTTACCGTATAAGGAAACAAAATGAGAAGAGCGCTCTCTCTCTGTGCAAGATGATAGACTGCGATTTGCCACTAGGTGTCACTCTAACTTCAGTTATATTTCACTCAAATGCAGGGAGAGGGACAATTATCACTTACTAAGCAGATTTCTCTCTGGGTACAGTGTGTCCCACAAAGCTCCCAGACAAGTGAGATGTGGCGCTCACCCAGGACGCAGATACACAATCACTGTGTTATTTATGAGATTATTCAATACCGGAGCAAGTGTCCCAACCTCACACTAGGCCAAATCTCAAGAACCCTAGTTAAGAGGGAAAAGAGGGAGACATGTAAAATGCACACAGGGACTCCTAGGCAGATTGTGGGGGAATGGGGGAAGTGTTTAACCTGTGAAATCCACAAATGAGGCATTTCTGAAGGCAGAAACTCCTGTCTCTCAGGTCAGATCGAGAGAGTTGAGATGTCTGAGTGAAATATACAAAGACAGAGAGTCCAGAGAGCACGCAAGGCAGAATTCCAGCAGAGCAGATCAAGGGCATGTGCACAGCTGCTCAAAAGCACAGCAAACTAACTGGCCTCATTAGCGGAACGATCTGCGACTGCAGCACATTTCCAGAGACAACCCAGGCCAAGCAACTTTTGTAACCTGCACTCAGCTAGTCGAATTCCTGACACTAGCCTCTCCTGGCCATCCCCTGCCTTCTTGAAGGTTGTGTCAGGTGTGTCTCTGGCTTCTTCATTAACCAGCACATTCCCTATGCTGGTTGTTATTGAGGCTGTGAGATCCTAGCCCCATTCAGCAAAAGGCTTTGCCATTCACTCTGTTAATAAGGACATCCTGAGTGTCATTAACTAGCCTCTCCTGGGAAGTGGGAGGGCAAAGGAAAAAAAAAAAAGGGACAAGAGATTGCTTGAGGTTCCAAGAGGAGCTTGGACTCCCTCTCCTTCCAGGAAATCTCCACCATCCCCTTCTTTGCTTACATATGGCTACTGTCTGGGCACAAGCATGTTAGAACTAAGAGGGGGTGACCCGCCCAACTGAAACCAAGAGGTGAAAGGACAACACAATGATCTGCACTGCTCTTGTTGCATGTGCCCAAGTATACTCGGAGGTTTCCCACAGAAGAGACAAGGTTGCATCGGTGAGAACTGGAGCTCTGCTTACAAGAAGCCCAGAAGTGTGGACACTAATCAAACCATTGAGAGATCAGTTGGCCTCCGGATCACAGCCTGCATCACAGATGCAAGGCCTAGGTGACACCATCATGCATGTCACTCACACACCCGAAAGTCAGACAGACCTTGTTAGCCTCAAGCTGAGTCACCAAGGACTGACTTTGTGCAGAGCTGATAAGACCTCTATAAAAGCATTTTGTTTCCCAAAACGCATTAGGCCCTACATCTGCCATGAGTAACGTCATACAGGACCTTTCCGGATGACGCATTCCATGATAACTCAATCGCCAAGGAGATGGGCTCTACGGCTGCAGCATTCTGAAGAGTAATGGCTACCCACCCCGAGGGAAGACTCTCCTAGGTGAGACAGATGTTCCCGCAGGTTCTGGCTCAGTCAGGAACTGAGATGGGGAGGGAACACATTGGATTAGACCAGAAGTCAGCATGTGGCAATCTGCAGCTTCGTTTATCCTACACAAGGGAGGAGAAAACCTTTGGAAGGGCTTGTGGGTAAGGCAGCAGTCTGGATCTCTGGAGATCAGGGTTTAAGCGCCTCCTAGCCACAGGGAATGACCCACCCTGCACAAGGTCATGGCAGAGATGACTCTGCCTTGAGTCCACAGAGGAAAACAAGGAGCCAAGTGACCCCGATGGAGCACCTGGAGCAGTGCTTCCCTAGGCCTGGCACGTGTTACCAGAGCCGATGCTCCGGTAGGAAGGGCTCCTGTCCCAGTGTTAACAAGGAGTTTCTGTGGCAACATGACTGCCCGCATCCCACTCCCTTATGCACACCGTAACCTGCCATGAAGCTATCCCAAAGGCAGGCCTGGGGTGCCAAGCAGGCCAGACGCTGGCAGAATCAGCGTACGTGGCCGAATGAGAGGCAGTGGGTAATGGCTGGGGCAGTCACAGTTTTGGCCTGGTAACGTGGCATATTTGGAACCATTCGTCTGTTGGGTCCATTGTGCAACACTAGGGTGAAGAATCCAAAAACCTCAAACCCAGCGGCAAGAAGGAACGCTAGCTCGCCTCTGAGGATGCCCAGATCAGAGGGGCCCCTGCCAGCACCAACCTCTGCTTCCGTTTATCCTCATGCTTTTTCCCTCAAAATATGTCCAAAGTGGCCTCTCCTGACACCGCCACACACGCCCTTTGTGCCTGCCCCAGCCGCTCTGCACTGGCTCACAAGCCTTACACTTCCCGAGACAGAGGAGATCTTCCTGAGTGCTAGCGCAGGGGTGGGGGCCAGGGCTGTCCACGAGGTTCGCTTTAGAAAAGATGGTTTTAGGGGTCCGGCGAAGCGTTTTGCTCCTGCAGGTTTTGCATCCTCTCCCCTCCCCACAGTTAGGAACCTTCAGTCAGGGCAAAGGGGAACTGCGACTGCAGACGATCTGCGCTCCAGGGCGCCAATACCTCAATCAATCCTTAACCAGCACAAGTAACCTGTGATGCTGTCACAGTCACTGGCCCCTTGGGTGAAACCTCTCTACTTCATGCTCCTCACTGAAGACTCCTGCCTGGCATTTCCTTCATACAACTGAATCACAGCAATCCCAACCCTAGCTGTGAGTGTGACTCCCACCGGCATCAATGGAGTCCAATATAAATACTGTCCAAGCACGAAGCGGGACTTAACATTCTGGAATCAATAAATAACTAAAGGCAGCCAAACTCCTGGGCTGGGGAGGGGGCTCTTCTCTTCACGTGGCTCCCTAATTTGCTGAGTTCTTGAGGCCCTGAACTTTGACCTTCACTCTGGACCTGAATGAGCATAAGGAAGGCTTTCACTGCTCCACTTCCTGCATCAGGCTCCAAAACGCAGCCCACCCAAGTGAGGAGTGCCCACTGTTGGGGGCTGGGGAGCAAAGGTTCCATTTTCCCCAAGCTTCGTGCACATGGAGGGTCACTCCTGCAGCAGGAGCCTGGGTGTTGCCCGCCGCGTGGGCGCGTTGCACACCTGCAGCACAGGAAGTGCACCTGGAAAGACAGCTGGCAGTTTCCTGTTGAGTTCTCAGCCATTGTATTGCTGCTGGTAACGCAGGTTGAGCTCCCGCAGCTCCCGTTCCCGCACCCGCCGCGACTTATTGGATTTGGTGGAGCGGCTGGAGCGGGTGGACTGGGCCGATTTGGTGCTTTGGCAGCGAGAGGACGCCCTCTTGAGGAGGTTCTGAGAGATGGAGCGGTGCAAGTTCTTCATGGATGAGGAGGCTGCCATGCTGACTACCCAGGGGTGCTTTAAGGCTTGAAGAGCTGTCATCCTGTCACTGGGATCCACTGTGAGCAGGCGATCAATGAAGTCCTTGGCCAGATTGGACACGCTGGGCCAGGGCTGAAAAATTAAAAGCAAACGATGAGAAAACAATATTCACCATGACTTTGTTAGACATGCAACACCCCTCTCCGCCCAAAGAGAGCCAGCCATGCCCCACAGTGCCGGGCACTGATTTATTTCACTTGTAGGCATCCCCAGGGCACTTCCCTTCTCCCACTTCCCCTCACTCATCCATCCTCAAGTCCCAAAGTTATAACTAGTGCAGTGTCAGGCCACAGAGCGTAGGAGGCTTCCATCAGCCCCCACCAAATGACACTGCCAAATGGGCTACCGGGGTCCACTGCAGATCACCACTCCTCCTTCTCCTCCTCGGGACTCAAAGTCCAGCCGAAGACTGAAGCACCTGCCAGATCCTGAACTCTGTTCCCCTGCCCTTACCAACACAACACATACTTGGGCCCGGTTCTCAGGTGATGTGACCCCAATGGAGCTAGGGCAGAAGATGCGACCCTTTAGCAGTGGCAGTGCTCTGGGTCGGGGTCACAATTCTCTCAGTATGTCAGGGGGCACAATTTCTTTACAACTGACAAACGTACAATAGCCATCTGCTCTGATGTGTCACTCTTCCAACAGACTCTCAGAAAAGCCTCCCACCATTCTGCAGAGTCCCCTGAAATTCATCTTCCCCACTTGACACAGCCCACTAATTAAATGTTTCTCAGCAGAGTCAGCTGAATTGTTTGTTGTGAACAACAACAAACAGCCTTTTTCCTGCCCACTGGCAGCACATGATTTCTAGAAACTTGTTCATTTTTCAGTTCAGGGGATAAATAATTTATCGGACCAAATTTCAGCCTATGAGCTGTTAATGAATAACCCACGGCAAGTATCTGCTTGAGTATTAGAAATGTGGACTTCACCATCTAAACTGTGTGACTAAAGCATGCACAATTGTTCCTGTTCCCTGATTCCATGGCCTAGCCTTCACACACCACTGGGCTCCCACCTGAAGTTCTTTCAGTTGCTGCACAAAACAGACTGTGTTTGCAGATTAAACTAATATTGGCCACAGGCCCAAAACATGCCTCCAGGAACATAAAAAGGTAGCACATGAGATTGGCTGTCGATGCACGTTCTTGTAACTCACTCTGCTCTTCTCATCAGTCGCGTAACTAAGAAATCTCAGGACAGACTGACATAAATCAAAACTGAGGGGGTATTAATACTGCCTATGTTCGTGCGCGCTCTCTCTCTCACACCCTGCCATGCAATGTAAGGCTGAGGCAGGTTACCCCCAATTTCTTATGCACCCGTGATGTTATTACTTATTTCCCTAGATGTCACCTTCTAAAATGAGAATTTCAAAATTAAAAATATTTGTTCATGTTTTTAAGAATAAACTTTTCTGATCGTACCCAAGACGCCCCAATCCTGTCACACAAATGCCTGTTACTTTGAGTAGGTTACTCTGGTTTGAATGTGTGTGAACGATAATACCTTTCAGGTCACTCAGAGTGCCTTGTTTATTCAGATGCTGGACAGCTCCAGCAGGGAAATGACTCAGCTCCCCACCCACAGCTTTATTTCTGTGCCAAATGCCACTACGCGCCAGCAACCAGCCCCAAATGCACACTGGGGGCAAGACTGCACCTTTAGGCACAGCCCTGGTGGGGGGGCGGGAGGGCGGAGGGGGAAAGGACCACGTAGCCTGCCCTGCTCCAGAAGGATTGTGACTTGGACACACCCTTGCCAAGAGTCACAATCCCTTTCCTGCTCCCGCCTCATGAGGAACATAGCTAGTAAGCAGGAGCTGAACTCCACATGAAATTCAAAGCCAAAACAAGGCAAGTCTTCAGCTGAGACCTAGTCTTACTCCCCTGCATGCATAAAACAGACAAGACTCCAGGCTACCTGTGATCTGAATACATTACTGGGGTTGACTATGTCTAGATGACAAAGTACGTCACTAGTTAACTCAACATTAGCTAACAAATCACATACACATTCTAAAGATTGTGTTTTCAAGTCAACAGCTGATGCTGCAAATATGAGGAATTTTTGGAAAAAAACCCACATCCACTAAACATTGCAATTTGGAAGGAAAAGTGTGTAACCCAGTAAATAATCCAATAACCCCCCCCCCGCCCCCCCAGGAACACATGAAAGTACTGCCATGCAAGTTTACAGCAGCATGAACACATGCAGCTACTCTTGTTTGTAATGCTTTACGCTATGTATTCAGATTTGTGTGTGTGACAAAATATGGTAACAGCACAAAATGGACAATTTTGAAAATTCTTTGTGTGCTGGAAGGTTAAGGAGACAGATGGTGAAGGAGGACGGAAAAAATCTGACCAGAAATCATGGCAGAAATAAGGTGGATGAGGTAGTGTAGCTGACACATGATATGAGATAAAACTGAGATCTGCCGATTCCATCAATGCAATGACAGATCTATGAAATCACATGTTCTCTCTCTCTCCCCACCCCAGGGTTTTTTGTCACTTTCATCACTGTAGTATTGTAAACACTATATGGTGAATAAATACACAGCAACATTCAAGAAACACCTGGCCAGATCCCTAGCATGTGAGTAATGCAATGCGCTAGACAAGGATTCAGATACAGTCATCACAATTAGGCCAATGCACAGACATGTAACTACTTGGTGTTAATAAGTCTATTAAACAATAAAAGTAAATGTAAAGTCTGCTAGATGACCAATGTATCTGTCTTCTGCTTCTCGCTCTTTCCTTGTGCAGGAAAGAAGAACCCAGCTATTTTAAAATGTGGAGTCCACTTATTGCACACAGTCCGACAGAATGCTCTTCCTTGGGCAAAATGGTCAGAAAAAGATTTTAAATGTCCTGAAACTCCACAGGCCTGTTATTTATCTCTGCCAAAAGCAATTCTCTCTCCCTCGCATGAAAGATGCAAAGCCTTCAGATTATGGCTAACCTAAGTATTAGCTAATCAGAGAAACTAACAGAGATTTAGAGAGAGTTTAAGGCCAGAAGGGATCACCAGAGGGCAAAGGATGATACAGCAGGGGGCTAGGCTGGAACTTGGGATACTTGGATTCAGTTCCTTGCGTGACCTGGGGAGAGTGCCTAGAATGTCATACAGCCCATCTGCAGCAGCTTTTAGCAAGTATCTCCAACAATCAGAGACTGGGAGAGCTCTGAGTTACTACACAGAATTATTTCCCTGGTGTCTGGCTGAAGGGTTTCACCCTCATGCTCAGGATATAACTGATCACCATATTTGGGGTCAGGAAGGAATTTTCACCCAGGTCAAACTGGCAGAGAGCTTAGGGGTTTTACGCCTTCCTCTGCAGCAGGAGGCATGGGTCACTTGCCGGTTTGAACTAATGTAAATGGTGGATTCGCTGTAACTTGAAGTCCGTAAATCATGATGTGAGGACGTCAGTAACTCAGCCAACAGTTAGGGGTCTATTACAGGAGTGGGTGGGTGAGATTCTGTGGCCTGCGTTGTGCGGGAGGTCAGACTAGGTGATCATAATGGTCCCTTCTGGCCTTTAAGTCTATGAGTTTATTGGTTGTAAAGTCAATTGAACCTCAGGCCTCATCCCTGATTTGGTCTTCGTTTGCTCATCTGAAGCCACCAACTCTGGCTCCTGCCACCAGAAGAGAAGACAAAATTTCATCCTACAAACAGGTGTTTCCCCTCCAATCCTGCTTTTCAACCTGACCTGACATGGACCAGGGACTGCCTTGACATGCGCCAGGAGCAGCCATAACTGCAGCCAGTAGCAAACAATGAGAAAGACTTCATTTTAGCATTAGCTGGGGTGGGGGGAGGAGACGACCACAAAATAATATCCACGTCATAGTCCATAAACCATGACATTTTGGGGGTTTGTCCAGGAGAGAAATGGTTAAATAAAGCCATTTATTATTCTTGTTTCATTTGGTCCCCAACTTAAGGACCTCTAGGCACTGTCCAAGCACACAGAAGAGACTCCAACAGCTTGCAGTCTAGCTAGACAAGACAGACAAGGGTGGGAGAGAGGAAGGGTTCTTAGGCCCATTTTACCAATGGGAAATTAAGGCCCTGTCCACACACAGAAGTTGCACCAGTTTACCAACAATCAGTTTAAAAACCAACCCAGTTAAACCAGTGCAAACCCAGCACAGGCATGATGGAGACAGTAATAAGGCTACCTAGCAAACCCCCTCCCAAGCCTGGCATGGGGGCTCCAGCATGCAAAGACTCCAGGCAGTTCTGCAGCCCACAGGGCACTATGAGGATGGAGCCGTAACGTAGGCTCCCAGGAAACTCTCTAGTTCCCAAAGCAGCCCAGGATCAGGAAGGCTAAAAATACAGCTAGTATTACTTAAAAATCAGGCAAAAATATAAAGGAGAAAAATCTCAGACTCCTGCGCTGTGGTGAAAGTGTATGTAACATCAGAGTCGTCTAGGACTAGATTAACAGATGGCTGATTATTTAGATGCTGCCGCCACTGATTCCACAGATCCAATTAAAATTTTCTTGACTGACAGCCCAGGAGGATTCCGTCCTTCCAGTCTCCCTTAGAAAAGGGGAGAATTTTTAAGCTTGTGTCATTTCTAAATGTAGGTCCCTGGTGAGATTCCAGCAGAGTTAAAATAGTAACCTTGCTAATGCTGGTTTATCACAAAGAATCTCCTGATGAGTATCTGGTACCTAATTCAGAGATGGGGAAAAACCCCAGAGCCTGTGCATATCCAGAAATCCTTTTGTCAGACACAATAGTTCTGTGTAGAATCCAAGCTCAAATTTTGGGAAATTATCAATTCATCTGACAAAACCTCTGAACCAAGAGGCTGAAGCTGTGGTTGCTGATGAGTAATGAATGGAAAGCACTATATTTAAAAAACCCAAAAGAACGACTGTCATCCAAGAAACCATCTTGACCAGTGGCAGTAGAACAGTGTATATAGTGGGGGTACTAAAAGCCATTGAACAAAACCGTAAACCCTGTGTATGATGGAAACCCCTTCAATGCAGGGGGTGCTGCCGTACACCCAGTACTCCTAGTTCTAGCATCCCTGGTCTTGACTGCTATAAAGACAGTTTCTATTGTGAACCAAAGAACATTGCCTTCCTGATAAGAGAAACTTCCTTGTATCAGCTGGACTCAAAATACCAAGAAACGATCATAGAAATGGTTGATTCATTTTACATTTAAGATTTACCTAGCACTCACAAAACTGAATCCACACTGAAATAGGAAGACACCTTGCATTTGCTTCTTGATATAGAAGCTCACAAGGTGAAAAGTTTGGAGCAACTGAAAAATGTAGGTCCTCAGGCAAATGACTTTGAGTCCTTCATTGGGACAGTTATTTTCCATGGGAATCTCGATTTGTTCTCTCTTGAATTCTTATGGATGACCAAATATATCCAGTAAGCTTATATGCTTTCCTTTCCCATTTCAAGAAGGACCATTTTTTCCTAGAACCTTTTGCCATAACACAGTTATACTTAAAGACAAACATACCGTGTGCTCCAACTTAGGTCACGCATTGCAAACAACGTTGTGCTGATGCTAGGGACAGACATGTCTGACTCCACTCACTTTACTCAACTTGTTATTAAATGTTAGTGGACGTGGAGATGAAAATATACCTGGTTTGTGGTTGTACCATTTCCCTGCAACGTTGGGGGAAGGGAGAGTTGGTTAGTTTACAAAAAAAAATCCCTCTTTATCTCTATCATCATTACCTATTTCAACGTCACTAGCAATTGTGATTCCTTATCATCTATCTTGGGACAGCTCTTTTCCCTCTGGTGACTGGAGACCAAAAGTCGAGGAATCATATGACCTCAGTTTTGTTTGTTTCTCCTGGGGAATTTGTTCATATTCATGTACCATAACTCCTCACTTAAAGTCATACCAGTTAACATTGTTTCATTGCTGATCAATGAGGGAACATGCTTGTTTAAAGTTGTGCAATGCTCCCTTCTAACCTCGTTTGGGAGCCACCTGCTTTGTCTGCTACTTGCAGGAAGAGCAGCCCCTGGCAGCTAGCTGGTGGGGGCTTAGAACCAGGGTGGACCAGCAACCCCCCCATCAGCTCCCCGCACCCCTAAGTTCCCTGTGCCGCAGCTGCCCAGCAGGCTAGCAATTGACAGTTCAGCTGTTCCTCCCCCCACTGCCACATGCTGCTCCTGCCCTCTCCCTTGGAGCTTCTCCCAGAGACTCCTGCTCACTGTGCAGGGAGGGTACGGGTGATGCTAATGTCAGGGTGTCCCCCTCCCCCCTTTTCCTGCACCCCTCTGACCCCTTCTCCATATAGAGCAGGGAGAGGACACGGAGGGAGGAAGACACAGAGAACTTGGGGCAGCAGCTGCTGTCTCAACTTCCTGATCCACTTAAAAAGACAATGCCCTTAAGAGTGGCTCAGCTTACTTAAAGGGGCAGTGTGCATCTCTCTCTCTCCCCCACACACAAAGTGTGTGTCTGTCTCTGTCTGCTATGCTGTCTCCCCTCCCTCGTGTTTGTGCTGCCTTGTGCGAGAGGCTACATTAACATCAATGTGTTAACCCTTGAGGGCTCAGCCGAGTGCTAGTTCATCATTTAGCAGAAAGCATTCTTTGGGAAATAGCCCTTCCTCTTCCACCCCCTCAACCAAGCTTCACAGGCATCATAGCTGTGAACAGTACTAAATTGTTTGTTTAAAACATATACTGTGTGTATATCTATATAATGTATAGTTTTTTGTCTGGTGAAAAAAATTTCGTGAAACCTAACCCCCTCCCATTTACATTAATTCTTAAGGGGAAATTGGATTTGCTTAATATTGTTTCGCTTAAAGTCACATTTTTCAGGAACAGAACGACAACGTTAAGCAAGGAGTTACTGTAAAGCCTTTTGACCTTAGTGAACATTGCCTGTTGCAGATATCATTGACAACAACAGGATTTTCATCCTCTCACTTTTAAATGGAGGCTTACAACCAACAAAGTTTATAGCCTCTGAAAATATAGCTCCCATCTTTTAAGCAAGCCATTATAGTTCATCGCAAATACATCCATCATGCTAGATCTTCAACAACTGTACCACACTTCAATCTATAAAGTGAGGGAAATCAATCACTAGTTGTTACACTTCACATAAGACTGGAGGGGCTCCGGCTTCCTGTGCATACAAGTTGTTTGCAGTGATGCTTTCTTGAACGGTTTTGTTTTGAGGCTCCTTCCATCCCCGTGGCAAAAGCTAACTATTTTCTAAATCCCAATGTATTTTCGCAAGGTGGCCCCAACAGGGATTCCTGACTGAAAACTTTCTTGTCCGAACCATTGCAATTCATGTGGACAGGCATTAACTAATTCCTCTTACCACTCAGTGCTCCTCTTGTATCGTCCCCAGCATTTTTACTATTTTCACAAACTGTGATGGAAAGTAGATAACAGAAGCCCATAAAGAGACTGTACAGCAGAGAAGAAGCAGGTCCCCAAGACCGAAGTTAAACACACACGCACCTGGAGCACACAGGTTGCCTGCCATATTCAAGCTGCCTCCTGCCATCTAAAGGCACATCTCTGGTCACCTTGCAGACAGATTTGCTCTGATCTCCAAGACAAGAGTCCTGGACATTGTAGAAACACAGCCATCCTCCCTCCAGCTGGGAAGCTTTAATGGTAAGCCTCCTGCCCAACACCTGTTTGTCACACAGAACATAAGAACGGCCAGACTGGGTCAGACCAAAGGTCCATCAAGCCCAATAGCCTGTCCTCTGACCCTGGCCAACGGCAGGTGCCCCAAAGGGAATGAACAGATGGGTTATCATCAAGTGATCCATCCCCTGTCACCCAATCCCAGCTTCTGGCAAACAGCAGGCACCATTCCTGCCCATCTTGGCTAACAGCTATTGATGGACCTAGCCTCCATGAATCTATCTAGCTTCCCTTTGAACCCTGTTACAGAACTGGCCTTCACAACACCCTCTGGCAAGGAGTTCTACAGGTTGACAATGCATTGTGTGAAAAAATACTTTCTTGTGTTTGTTTTAAACCTGCTACCTATTAATTTCATCTGGCGGTTCCTTGTTCTTATATTATGAGGAGGAGCAAATAACACTTCCTTATTTACTCTCTCTATACCACTCATGATTTTATAGACCTCTATCATATCTCCGCTTAGTTGCCTCCTTTCCAAGCTGAAAAGTCCCAGTCTTATTAATCTCTCCTCATACGGAAGCTGTTCTATACCCCTAGTCATTTTTGTTGCCCTTTTCTGAACCTTTTCCAATTCCAAAATGTCCTTTTTTTAGATGGGGCGACCACATCAGCACACAGTATTCAAAGTGTGGGTGTACCATGGATTTATATAGAGGCAACATGATATGTTCTGTCTTATTATTTATCCCTTTCTTGATCATTTCCAACATTCTGTTTGCTTTTTTGGCTGCCGCTGCACATTGAGCGGATGATTTCAGAGAACTATCCACAATGACTCCAAGATCTCCAGGATAGGTAAATTCAAACACATATATTCAAGATGCATTTGGGCAATAAAGTTGGGGGCTGACATACAGCAGATGTTTGCATGGATATAAAGCTTCAGGTCATGCACTGAGTGTCATTTCTCATGCAGGACTGTTAACAGTCACACAGACATGTCACCTGAGGTGACCAAACAGGTGTTCAGTCATTCAGGCAGGTTTAAACCCCAATGAATTATTCAAATTAAGAGGCATTTGCCCAATGCAGAATGAGGGAACTAGGGATGTGTCTCAGAAGAACATATTCTAAAAAACAGGAACAAACATAAATTGGGTCAATTCATGTCATTTTTGAAGATGACATACCTGAACCTGTAGCATTTCATTGAAGAACTCTGTAAACAACCTCACTCTTTGAATATGGAACTGCGACTAAAAAGTAGCCAAGCTCACCCGCAATAGAAGAGCCTGTTTCACCAAGCCAGATAAATTAAACTGAACAAAAACAAACTCCAAACAAAAGCAAATTGGATTTTTTATCCTTCCAATTATTCTACTTCCATCACTAACAGGGAGTATGGAACACTCGTAATTAGAAATCTCTTCTGGTCAGCAAACACAAATCAGTTTATTGATCTGTTTATGCTACTGGAGGTTTTACCTGCTGTACTGTACATATCTTTGATTTTATTTAATTAAACTCCTTTCTTTAAAAAGAAATAAGAATATATACTGCTGAGGCCACAAGTGACACAAGTTTAGTATTTTCGCAGGTCCTACTCCCTGGAGAAGTTTGTTCACAAAGTTTGCTCATTTCACCGAAGTACCACACCAGTTGGCATGATATCAGTATCTGGTCAAGGGAGACCCTGGTGTTTTGCAGGTCAGGACTGAAGTGCCATGGCAAAACTGTGGGGAAAACTTGCATAACACAATCTCGTCACCATTCTGCCAATCTCTGGACATTGCTATTAATCCTTCATTTCTGTGATCACTAATTCAGCCACGAAAATCAAAGAAGTCTCCACGCAGGGGTTCTGGGGGCAATCAAGGGATGGGGGGGGGGGAAGAGGGAGAGTAGAAGGGGCAGGGGTCCCGGGGAGGTGGCATCAGGGGTCAGGGAGCGGGGCGGGGGGTGGATGGGGCAGGAGTCCCAGGAGGGCCATCAGGGGGCAAGAAGCAGAGGGAGGTCAGATAAGGGGCCGGGCCAGGCCATGCCTGGCTGTTTGGGGAGGCACAAAAAGGCCATCCCTTCAGGCCAGAAAGTTTGCCGGCCCCTGGCCTAGGGGATGGCACACAGTGCTAGGAGGTCAGATTTCACCTATTCCACTCACCTCTATTTATATTTGCAGGCATTTCAGAGCCCTTATATGGAAAGCATAAATGGCATCAAACCAGCCATATGTTAGCAAATGGAATCTGAAAATGGATCAGATCATGAAAAACTCCTTAACATTTTTCATTTTAAAATGCATTTTAACTCAAATTAACAGAGTTAGATGAAAATCCACAGAAAATTCAATATTTACAATATTATTTATTCAATATTTATACGCTGTAAATTTTGGGAAGCTACACTATATTGTTTATACAAAACAAAGAAGTTATATCTATGCTTTAAGTGAGAAACCAGACCCAACCTTAATATAAAGGCAGGACCATGCCTCTATAGGAATAGTGAAGGCCAGTTAGGGTGGCTATTTTTCTGCTTCAGCCACAGAAAGAGACGGACAAAACATGGTTGTTATGGCTCATCATGGTGTCTTTTGTCTATGCTTGTGAAAAGATGGCCAAGTTTCCTTTGTGTTGCAAATCATGTACGTTTTTGCACAGGTGCATGCACACACACACACACACACCAGCTTCCCGTTTTAGATTACAGCAATAGGCCGGGCCAGCATGGGCACTTCTCAGGCGCATTACCTTGTGCTTTCAATCTCCAGAGAGCTCCTCAACAGACACTAATGCACACTCTGGCCTGGCTTACTGCTTTTCCACTGTGGAATGTCAGTCTACATTTCATTTCCTCAAAAAGGCTTTTTAAAACCAGTTCGGGGGTTGAGGAGGGTTTTATTCAATGTGTCCTTCCATTGTGAAAAACAAAAGAGCAGGAAAGAGATGTTAAATCCCTTTTACAATATTCAGAATAGATTTATGTCATTTTCAGATTCAGAGCATCTTCAGAGTCCATCTCCTCCCACAAGCCTAGCTGTAATTATATTGTGTCCTGTAGTTCATGGAACACCCCAAACCTGGCTGCATTCAGGGGGATATGCCCCTCCACCTCACTATGCACTTGCACCACCCCAAATTCAAGCCAATGCTTTATTTCCAACAGTTAATGCCGATCACGCCACTCAAAGAGAAAACGCTCAAGTTTATTTTTTCCCTGACTTCAACAAACAGCAACCCTCTTTCAATTCAAACTGAAGCCAGAGCTAGCATAAACCTGGTCAGACTTTCACTTATGTAAAATAAAATGTTGATCTGCATTAACACAATCACAGATCACTTTATGAAGGTATTCATTTGCCACTTAGCACCACAATACCAGAGTCCTCCCACAAAATTAAACATACCTAAGAGAGCTGCTGTGGAAAGCCCTGGTCATGGAGGGAGAGGAGCTCACAAGTACACCCGCTACCCTGATATAACACAAATTTGGATAAAACGCGGTAAAGCAGTGCTCCGGAGTGGTGGGGCTGTGCACTCCAGCGGATCAAAGCAAGTTTGATATAATGCAGTTTCACCTATAACACGGTAAGATTTTTTGCCTCCCGAGAACAGCGTTATATTGAGGTAGAAGTGTAGCTAGGGTCAATCCCCCTGGAGGGCTTTAACTAGCCGGCAGAGACCTTGAACATGACTTTATATTCAGCGCAGAGAGCAGTGCACTGGTGTGACGTGTTCCGGGCAACCATGGTGTGATAAGATTGGCTGCTGCATTTTGTGCCATTGGGTGTTGTATTTTGTACCACTCTGTTCAGCTCAGCAGCAAAACAAAGATGGTCAGTTTCTAATCCACGTTACGCTCACCCACTAGTCTGGCACTAAATTATTGTGGGTGGGCTCCTAACATTACAGGAGAAGCTTTACATCTAGTAACCAAATGATAAGCAACCACACAGAAAATTTCCATGACAGTTTTTTAAAACATTTCTGTTATATCCAGGTTTGGAAAATATTTTTAACTATCGTCAAGTCTGAAGCCTAGATTACTTGATGGTGCCATCTCTATTTTTTTAACCCAGATTTAGGATGCCACTAAACTCAAGTTTTACATTCAGTTCCAGCTACCCTCTACCCTTTCAAATAGCAAAGGGGACAGACATGGCTCTTCACGCAGGAGTGAGGGGAGCTCCATCATACTCCCTCGCCTTACTAGTAAAGCAGGCCAACTGCACCTTACAATGCCTGTTTGGATGCTCATTATTTGGATCCTAACCTGTCTCAGGATCAGACCTGGCACTTGGGACAAAGAAATAACCAAACAGAAAATGCATCATACAGGCCAAAGATACAACACAAAAAAAGGGGAGTAAGGAAGTTTCAAACTGCAGTTTGTGCTCTGAAAAGTGACTCTAAAATTGGCCACACCAGGATCCAGAAAGTCCAGATCAAATGTGCTCTAATTATAAGTGAGACAAGGACCATCACCCCCGACCAGCCCTGCAAATTCAGCCTGGGCTGTGAGACTCTCACTGGAGACTCTCTCTCATGCCCACATGCTGCCCTCAGGTGCATTTCTGCTACGCTTTTATCTTTCAGAGGATTTCAGAGATATACAGTCAATGTGAGCATTTCAATACATTAACAATTCTATCAGCACGTACAATCCAGCTCACCGTATCTGCACTGACTCACAAAACATGAAAAGAGCAGTACAAATATTTAGATCCAGCAGACATCCGTCTTGCGAGAGGCGGGCTCCACAGATCTACTGGACGTGAATATCCATTTTACAGTTATTTTTCAAAAGAAAACTGCATTTTAACTGTAAAAATTAAAATGTGTTTGGCAGTTGATCTATAGATGACATGGATGGGGTATTTGCAAAATAAACAAATTTAAAATTGTTCCCTACTCCACATTCTCTAGTGAGCCTGAACCCTGTAAAATCATTCCAGGGCCGAAGTCACTTTACTAGGCCTCAGATCACTGCACCAAAGAAACAGCAGAAAGAAAATAACTTTTCAAATTTGAATTGTTTTAAAACTTTCATTTTTGCTGCTCTGGTCCTGCTACCCTGCTCTGCCAGTGCATGTCAATCTTGCCCCACAGCACCCCTGCTACTTCAGAGTCCTGCTCTGCCAGTGAATCTCAATCCTGCCCCACAGTACCCCTGCTGCCCCGATCCTGCCACCTTGCTGTGCCAGTGCATGTCAATCCTGCCCCACAGCACCCCCTGCTGTCCCGGTCCTGCCATCCTGTGACAAAACGCTTGTGCTTCAGGCCAATTCATTACCTAGCCCACTGCAGCATGAAAGGAGCGATCAGAACAGGGAACAGTTCAAAAAGATTGGAACAAAATGTTTCCAAATGAAAAGAGGCAATGTGCTAAACTGTGCAGCACAGATTCCCAAGCATTCAATAGTAATTTGATGATACTGGGAGGAGGGCGAAAGAGAAGACGAAAGAGGGACACACAATAGCCCTTTAATAATCCACAGCCCTCTAAGTATGTGCAGCCATCTGGTGCGATGAACTCCTATAACCCAGATTTTTTAAATGAAAACAGTCAGCAGATCCTCCTTGCACAAGCACAGAATATTCCAGCTAGAATCATACCCCACTGCCCCAGACTCAACAGACCAGCACCCCACCCCTCCTGCAGCACTCTCCTAGCTTGGCTGCAGTCGGTCGGCACTGGGGAAAGGAACATGTTAACACACACATTTCAGTGAACCTATTTTTTACCACTGCTTAGAATCCAGTGTGGACAATGGTTAAAAACATGTGAGCAGGTTGTGGTTAGCCCTAGGGGGCCTCTAGGTTTAAGCACCTCCCTACTCAAGTAACTCCATACCCGGACAAGGTTCAAGGGTGGGAATCCTGGAAACAGCTATACACATTTAATTCCCTAGAGACCAGATGCTGAGAAACAGACGGCTAACGAGCTGGGGAGAGTTTGTAAAGGGCACGCAAGGGGAGCAGCCAGTGACTTAACAGGGATCCCAGTTCCTGACAACATTTACAGCTACAGCCCCTGCTAGACCTATGCCCCTCACAACCTTTGGTGTAGTTACCCCCGCAAAACCCCACACAGGTGCAGCAGAGCTGTTGTCCCCACCTAGCACCCGGGAACTGGGACAAACTAGATCCTACCTCAAGATCACACAGGGAGGCTCCTCACGAGTCCCCACACTACTGCCCTAACCACCAGCCCATCCAGCAAGCACTGAGCCTCTGGGCTGCTCATCCGCCTCGTACTAATTCAAAGGTGAAACGAGGAAGGGATGGACGGTGCGTGGTCTGAGAAGTGAGTCAGCTCCCCTTGCAATGAATCCTATGGAAGTTAATGAATTCCACTCAGTCTTATCTAGAAGCTACTCAAACCTCCTCTGGAAGAACTACTGCCTGTCACCCTTCTATCAGGTAGCTACTCATCTGTGGGGCTAGGCAGTACGGTCTTAGGGGGGCATTCACTGCTGTGAACGATCCTGAGTCTCTGGGAGGAGCTCTACAGAGTGAACTCGATAGCACCAGCGCCAGAGAGTGACAAAACTAATGCATTCACTTTACCTAAATCTGAATGCATCGCAGAATGTAGAATGCAGAAACACTCCCACTTCGAGTGCACACAGTAAGGATCTTCCCTCCGCCCCTTGCCAGTCATTGGGACTACTCGCCTGAGTAAATGCTACTGGGTGTAAGTTTGCACGATCCGGTCTAACCAGGCTCTTAACGCTGTGCATCTTTCATGCAGCAGCTACCTTAGGGTGGGCAATCCCCCTCTCCAGTGACAGCGTGGCCCAGGCTCCTCGTTATAGCTGTCTGCACTAGGTCAGGACCCTGGGGTTCTGTTCCATGCTCTGTCTGGTTTCCCCACTTGCAAAATGAAACAAAAAAAAAAGAGGGGTTCTGCTCAGTTACCATCTGAAATTTTGAGTTGAAAGGTTCTGTAGAAGGAAGGGCCTATTATTTCTTCTTAGTGTGCTTTTTCCATGATCAGCATCTTAATCTTGATTTCCCCCTCCCCACCCATCTCACATGTCTAAACTTCCTTGATTCCACTACAGTAGTCACTGCGTCAGTACTTAGGTGATGCCACCCACATGAGCACCACAGCTAGGAAACGGGGCCCACCTAGCTCTTTTAGCACCCATCACTGTAGTCTCTGAGCACTTCCTAGGTAATTAGATCAACACAGTGACGTCCTAACGAACCTTACATTCTACTCCTCGCCCAGCCCGGCCTGGAGGAACTCTGCTTGGCGCTCTATACCTACATACAATGTACTGCAGCTAAAGGACATTTAAGTTGGAAGACGGGCCCTCAAAAGTTCGGAGATGACAGAATTAGGGTTTTATGTGAAGTCATAATTCAGCCCCCCCTTGGGGTCAGCATTACAATATATCACATGGGAAGTCTGTGGCCGACCAAGAATAGATCCCAGCTGTCCCAGGTCCCTCTCTAGTGCCTCAGACACAAGCAAGCCTCTTTTCTCTTACTGCAACCGTCTGCCTCATATACTGTCCATCCTGTGCACTGAATGAGGCAGGGGTCCTGTAATTCAAGATGGTCTCAAACTGCATATCCCAGGGGCGGCCAAACTTACTGACCCTCCAAGCTGCATATGTCAATCTTCAGAAGTTCGAGAGCTGGGCCACGCCTGCCAAGGTTTGGGACTACAGCTCCATGGGAGGCACCTGCCAGGACTCCAGCCCCACATCTCCTGAAGCCCCAAGCCCTGGCAGGTGCACCCCGTGGGGCTGGAGCCCCAAGACCCTCCTCCCCACTGGGCAGAAGCCCCTAGTCTCACCACCCTACTGTAAGGCAGAGGTCCCAAGCTCTCCCACCCCCAGACTGGTAGATAGAGAAAGGGGGGGGGGGGGGCTCTGCGAGCTGCACTTGAATGGTAAAAGAGCTGCGAGCCACAGTTTGGCCACTCCTGGGACATGCACAAGGGGGCAGAGTTAAGGTCACATGGGCAACCTTAATTCTGGCATTTCCAAACTTCTGAGTGCCTGACTTTGCAACCTTAATGTTCTTTTTAATGTAGTTTTTATAGGTCATTTCCTAGATTTTTTAAAAAGCAAACCAAGAAGAACAGATGTTCTACCATGTAGAACAGGGGTGGGCAAACTATGGCCAGGAGGGCCACAACTGGCCCTTCAGACATTTAAATCCGGCCCTCAAGCTTCCGCCAGGGACCAGGGTCCAGGGCTTGCCCCACTATGCATGTGTCATGGCTCTGAGCAGCTCCTGGATGCAGCAGCATGTCCCCCCTCTGGCTCTTACACATGGGGGCAGTCAGGAGGCTCCACATGTTGCCCCCGCCCCAAGCATCACCCCCGCAGCTTCCACTGATCAGGAACCACAGCCATTGAGAGCTGCAGGGGCGGTGCCTGCAGACGGGTCAGCATGCAGCTGTCTGGCTGCGCCTCCGTGTAGAAGCTGGAGGGGGGACGTGCCGCTGCTTCAAGGAGCTGTTTGACGTAAGCACTGCCCGGAGCCTGCATCCCTGACCCCCTTCTGTGCCCCACCCCCTTGCCCCAGCCCTGATCCCACTCCCGTCCTCCAAACCCCTCAGTCTGAGCCCAGAGCACCCTCCTGCACCCCAAGCCCCTCATCCCTGGCCATACCCCAGAGCCCACACCCCCAGCTGGAGCCCTCACTCCCCCCCCAACTCCCTTGATCCCCCTCCTGCCCTCCAAACCCCTCGATCCCAGCCCAGAGCACCCTCCTGCACCCCCAACCCCTCATCCCCAGCCCCATCTCAGAGCCCACATTCCCAGGCAAAGCCCTCACCTCGCCCCAAGCACACGACCCAAACTCCCTCCCAGACCCAGGCTGGCGCCCCCTCCCGCACCCTGAACTAATTTCTGGCCCCACCCCAGAGCCCGCACCTCCAGCCAGAGCCCTCACCCCCTCCTGCACCCCAACCCCCAATTTCATGAACATTCATGGCCCGCCATACAATTTCCATACCAACGTGTGGCCCTCAGGCCAAAAAGTTTACCCCGATGTAGAACCATACTGACCCTTGCATGGATCATCAGCTGACTTTCAGATCCATAACACAGACCTGTGCACCTTGAGCTAAAGGAGCAACTGGTATCAGTAGTAGGCTGCTATCCTCTTAGTGAACAAGCCACTAGAAGGAGATGTGCCACAGAATATTTGTCAGACACCACAAAACGGGGACTCAGGAACCTTTCTGGCTTTGGCAGGGACTGCGGTCTAGTGTTCACAGATAACACAGCCAAGCACATAGCTTTGACACATTCATTCTGCAAGGTAGCATAGCAAAATTAATTGCCTTGAATCCACTATATTAGAGACCTGGGGCAGATTCTAACTCCCCATTTGACCTCTTTTTGACAATACAGGTGCAGAACAGCCTTGATGGGAATGCCCAGAGATCTGGGTTGCAGAAGCCCCCAGTTATGTAAAGCTGCCAGAAGTCAGAACGGCTGCTAACTTACTCTGAGGGGAGCCACACTGGCCCCAAGAGCAACTCAGGTTCTGGGAAGCACAAAGAAGGCTTCTCCCATCCCCACCTCATCAACGGAGCCTCTCGGATGCTTAGAATCCAGCTCCGGCTTCTATTCCCAGAGCTGCCAGAAGTGACCTTGTGCAACCCCTCAGTTACCCACCTGTACAATGGACAGACTGTGACGTGCCTGCCTCCCAAGGCAGGGGCAGCATGCTCTGCTCACTTATAATGGCTGTGAAGTGCACACAACCGTTCACGCCAGTCAGTCAGGAGCTGAGACTGGAACTCAGTCTGTGCTTGGTGCCCAGAACTCCTTCCCCAGTGGGTCAATAGACAAACAGAAAGGTTAGGTCCCCCAGGATCAGCCAAGGATGGGGGAACACTACCACCAAGCCAGGGCGGGAGCTCACCCTACTTTTAGCAGAGCTGCACTCCCCCTAGTTCCACTTAGTTTAGCCCATGGGGGGAGGCAGGGTATATAGAGCCAGCAGCAGCTGCTGTGGCATTTCCCCCATTTGGTGTACCAGCTTTGGGCCTGGGAACATGCTCAGTGAGGCTGGTGTAATAGGGATTTCTGTGGGTCTGGCACATACTTAGTGCAGATGGAATACTCCCAGATTTCAGACTCTGTGCATATGCAAATGGTGACTCCAAAAGACTTACAGCTCAATCAAAGCTGGGCAGATTTTCATGGAGGAAGCAAAAGGCACATCTCTGACCCCAGGACTTGGCCTCAGTCAGACTTCAAATTCCTGCTTCAAACACTGGAGGTTGCAGAGTTCTTCAAAGCAATGGGGGAGAAATTAACATTGGCCTTTTTTCCAAACCTTGTTCAAGCTGAACCATTTTTTGTGAAACTTTCAAAACCAGCATGAGGCAGGGACCAAACATGGAAAAGTTCAACTAGAACCACTGAAGTCTGGCAAAGTTACCAGTTGGAAACAGGGGCTTCTAGTATAAAGCAATGGGCAATCATAACTTTAAGCACGGCTATCAGGTGGAGGGTAGCGCAAGCATGTCCTGAACGGGGTCAGATTCTGGACTAATCTAATCTCCTCTGAAAGTTCGTTCTACAGACAGGGATGAAGGGATAATCGGTATGAAAAGGGCAAACCATTTCCCTCTCAGATAATTCTTAGAAGTGGCTTAGTCCTACCCTATTCTGATAACTCTGAAGTTAATCATTTGAAAAACATTGAAATAGGGGCGCACTCAGTGTGTGGAGCATATTATGCTGATGGAACTTCACAAGCTGTAGACACACAGTCAGGCATACAACCACAGGAGCAGGCTGGTGGACGCAGCAATAACAGCAGGACCGCTAATAACCAACAGCAGGATGCCTACGCCTCACCACAGATGTCTGCACTGCTTCCATTTCACCAATCAGCGCTGATCTCTTGTCATAGCAGAGTCTCAGGTTTCAGCAGAATCCATAGAAGAATTAAGTCAAGATAAAGAGTGAATTGGGAATGTGTTTTGAATCCCCAGCTGGGCACTCACATAGACCTGCAGGGAGGGGTGTGTGTAAAAGGGGCAGAGGAGGGAGAGAAAGGGAAGGACCAGCTACAATTAGGTTAAACCACACACTCAGAAACCCCAAGAAACCTCTCCCAGAGCTCAGACACTTTGTTGAGAAGTCCCCTAAAAACACCACAGATTAGAAAGGCTAACAGTTCCCTTGTGTCTGCACTTAGCTCATACTAGAAAGGATCTTTTCACATAAGTTAAGCAGGGTCTGGCTTGTTCAGTATTTGGATCAGAGACCTCCAAGAAAAACCTAGGGTGACACAAAAAGTGGTGTAAGTGATTTTTTTGGGGGGCTGCGGGTGGGGGGAGGGGAAGAGCTGTTCCCTCTTATACACTACTGATAACCCCCCAGGGGCACAGCCATACTAAGGTCTATGCACAACAGGCAGGTGCCTAGGGCCTCACTGCTCAGTAGGGTTGCCAACTGTCTAATGGTACAAACCCAAACACCTTTGCCCTGCTCCCTTCTCCAAGGCCCCACCCTTTCTGAGGCCCCCTCCTCCCTCCCTCCAGCCCCCCTCCCTCCATCGCTCATTCTCCCTCACTCTCACTCACTTTCACCAGCCTGGGGCAAGGGATTGTGCGGGATGGAGTGTGGGTTCTGAGCTAGGGGGTGGGGTCAAGGAGTTTGGCGTTTAGGAGGTGGCTCTGGGCTGAGCCTGGAGCAGGGTGTTGGGGTGTGGGATATGGGAGGGAGTTTGGGTGCGAGCTCTGGGCTGGGGTTTGGGGATAAGGGAGAGGATGGTGCGTACCTTGGCCAGCTCCCAAAAGCGACTGGCACCCTCTGGCAGCGGCTCCTAGGTGTGCGTGTGTGGAGGGGGGAGAGCAGAGGGTCTCCATGCGCTGCCCCTGCCCACAGGCACCACCCCCACAGCTCCCACTGGCCGTAGTTCCTGGCCAATGGGAGCTGCAAAGTCAAAGCTCGGGACAGGGGCAGCACACGGAGACGCCCTGCCCACTCAGGATCCATAGGGACGGTGCTGGCTGCTTTCGGAAGCGGAGCGAGGGCAGGCAGGAAGCCTGCCTTAGCCCCGCTGCACTGACGGACTGTCAGCACCCAAAATCTCCCAGTTTGGCTGCAATAGCCTCCAGGAGATAGGGCCTGATTCCAGAAGACTCCCAGTGAAACTGGGAGGGTTGGCAACCCTATTGCCCACAGCCATGTGATGGAATCGGAATCCCAGCTTTCATTCAGTATGTTTCTAGCCCTCATGGTTGCAAAGAAGACGACGTGACCCAAGTGTAACTGACACAGTGATACCTGTAGCAGAGAGAGCCTGAAGCATAGGGTCTGGCACAAGGCCTAAGGCCTGAACCAAAGTGAACAAAAATCAGGCCCTGCTACAAAGCAGATGCTTGCTTGCAGGTTCACTGTCTGGCACAGGAACTTGGCAAAAACTGGGCTGGCGTTGCAAAAACATGACCAGTGCTAAAGAACTAGGCACTCGACATTCACATAAGCACATTCGAGAAAGGTAGTACAGCAGGACGTCAGAGTTACAATCACCAGAGTTAAGAACTGACCAGACAACCACACACCTCATTTGAAACCAAAAGTATGCGATCGGGCAGCAGAGACCAAAAATAAAATAAAATAAAATAAAAGGCAAATGCAGCACAGCACTGTGTTAAACGTAAACTGCTAAAAAATAAAGGGAAAGTTTCAAAAAAGATCTGACAAGATAAAGAAACGGTTTCTGCACTTGTTTCACTTAAATTAAGATGGTTAAAAGCAGCCATTTTCTTCTGCATAGTAAAGTTTAAAAGCTGTATTAAGTTAACGTTCAGCTGTAAACTTTTGAAAGAACAACCAAAATGTTTTGTTCAGAGTTAGGAACAACCTCCATTCCTGAGGTGTTAGTAACTCTAAGGTTTTACTGTACCAGAGCACCCCGATACAATGTTATGGTATAAACACACTCCCCAAAGATGGTACAAGGGCACACTGACCCCTCCTAAAGATAAGGTTAGGATGACAGGATAACGGATGGAGATATTTTGATCGAACCAACAGGTACAAGGTATAGGGTGGTAACTAACAATGTCAGAGGGGTAAAACATACCTGTTTGTATCAGTATATAAAAGAGGGGCTACTGAGAGGGTGTTTTGTCCAGCCAAAGGGGTGCTAAGTCTGCTGTAAAAAGTGATATTGACAAATATCACTTTTCACATCGCCACCCTTACTTCTGTGCTACTGCTACTCCTGGGGGAATTCTGTACCCGTGCATATGCGCAGAATTTATGTCCCCTGCAGATTTCTTTGCTTCTCTGCAGAAAAATGTCTTTCTGACAGGGACGCCACAAGAGCGATCATGTGACCCTCCCCAGCAATATGTTTCGGGTGCCCAGGGCAACCAGCAGAAAGGTAAATCACTGTGGGGCAGGGGGCGGGATTGGGGAAGACCAGGTGCTCGCTCCTAGGCTCAGCTGTTAGTCCCAGGTGGGCTGGGAAGGACAGGACTGCCTCTTCCCCTGTACAGCATCTGGGGCCAGGTCAGACCCACCCACAGATTTCTCCCCCAGCTGCAGGAAGCTCTGCAAATACCTGTGGCCCTCCACTTCCTGAGCCCATTGCTTCTCAGATTCAGGGCGAGGGATCCCTGTACAGGGGAGCTGCTCCCCCATCCATCCAACCCCTGGGCATCCAGACCCCCTCATACCGAGACCTTCCTGCCAAGCCTCACCCAGACCCTCCCCACTGAGCCCCAACCACATTCACCTGGACCCCCCTGCAGAGTCCTATTATCACTGCATCCAGAACCCCCCAACAAGCCCCTGTGGATCCATATTCCCCCACTCCCGGATCGCCCATTGAGCCACCCACACCCAGACTGCCCCACACAGAACCCTCAACCCACATCTGGATTCCCCCTTCAGAGCTGGGTGGCGGTATATATACTGGGAGGGGTTAGGAGGAAGAGGCGTAAACGACTACAGACACAAAGAAGGCGGACCCAATCAAATAAGTTTGAGAACCATTGCTTTAAAGAAAAGCTTGGTTTCTAGAGCCCAATTCTGCCCCAAATGCGAAGGATTCTGGAGAAAATTCCACAGCTACGAAACTACAAAGTACACTACTGCCTCGTGTGCAGCAATATATAGACATAATATCTAGCTTTCAATGCTTGTACCACTGTCCTGGATCCCCACATCCCCCATCAGCACCCTTTCTGCAGCTGCCATGGCCCTGTTCCCTGGGGAAGGATTCTCATTTCTCTCCTCTGATTAAATACTGCAAAAAATTCCAATTTAGAATAGGAGAACCTGGAAATAATCTGTGGTTATATAAAGGCTTATTAACCAGGGCACTAGAGCGGACTTACATATGAGTCAACAGTGTGATGCCGTTGCAAAAAAAGCAAACATGATTCTGGGATGCATTAACAGGTGTGTTGTGAGCAAGACATGAGAAGTCATTCTTCTGCTCTACTCTGCGCTGGTTAGGCCTCAACTGGAATATTGTGTCCAGTTCTGGGCACCGCATTTCAGGAAAGCTGTGGAGAAATTGGAGAGGGTCCACAGAAAAGCAACAAGAATGATTAAAGGTCTAGAGAACATGACCTATGAAGGAAGGCTGAAAGAATTGGGTTTATTTAGTTTGGAAAAGAGAAGACTGAGAGGGGACATGATAGCAGTTTTCAGGTATCTAAAAGGGTGTCATCAGGAGGAGGGAGAAAACTTGTTCACCTTAGCCTCTAATGATAGAACAAGAAGCAATGGGCTTAAACTGCAGCAAGGGAGATTTAGGTTGGACATTAGGAAAAAGTTCCTAACTGTCAGGGTAGTTAAACACTGGAATAAATTGCCTAGGGAGATTGTGGAATCTCCACCTCTGGAGATATTTAAGAGTAGGTTAGATAAATGTCTATCAGGGATGGTCTAGACAGTATTTGGTCCTGCCATGAGGGTAGGGGACTGGACTCGATGACCTCTCGAGGTCCCTTCCAGTCCTAGAATCTATGAACCTGTACGTGCCTCTGCTCTAGAGCAAAGCTGGAATACATAGGGTGAGGACGGGCTCACAGGAGCGAGTAGCATGATCCTGCATGGGATTTGTTATCTTCCTCAGAAAGCGGGTGGAACATGTCTGTGTGAACAGTGTTCGTCTCTGCCCTTTCACTCTAGGTGAGGCAGGGACCTTGAATGCAGGTTCTTCAACAGCTTCCTCCTCCTACATGGCTCCTGTGACTGGGTAGACACTGCTCTTCAGGGATAGCAAGCCCCTCCCTGCCCCAGCTGCAGATAGGTGGAGTGCCTTCTCCAGAGTCCAAGAGAGGCCTATGCGAACAGAATACCACATCTTCATTGCAGAGTTAACCTGGGTGACTGGCACTCAGCTCCAGGTGCTAGCGGCCAAACTAGAGTTACTGTGTCCTCACCGGTGCTCCAGTCACTGTGTGTGTTAGGACTTCCAGGGAGAGAAAAGGGAAGTACCATGGTTCTGAGAGCTACTGTAAGCTGAGCCACTCTATAATTCTTTCCTAGTGACCTGTAAGGGAACTTGCCTGTCCTCCTCAGCACATGGGGGGAAGCATGGCCAGATACCGGAGAGCTACCAGCAATCAAGTAGTTTACCTTGCATCCTCACTGCAAAGTGAGCGGGTTACAAGCCTGAGCAAAAGCAGCACTCTGATTTTAGCCTCTGCCCCCAAGCAGGCCAGCTAGCCTGAAACACCACTGTATGCATGCATGCATCACTAGGAGCTGCGTTAGGACATTCCACGTAAGAGACACTTTAAAGTGGCTGCAATGAAGACAGATCCTAAACATGCTGGCAGGGCACACTGCTACGTGAGAGTTAGTGAAAATCTAGCTCTGCTGCAGTAGTGTAAACTCAAACCCAAACATAACAGAATTGAGCCAGGGCAAAAGAACCAGAAAGTGAGCCAGCCAGAAACAAAAAAGGGAAACAGACTAGTGAAATGCAAAGGAGACAAAAAAAACAAAGCCGAAAGCTGATCGTTTAAATCCTTTCTGTTAATAACTCAGGATGTAACATGAGGAGGGCACCCCTTGATCCCTAATTCACCAGTATTACTCAGCCATTAACAAGATTTTATAGGGCCCTGAGTAGCAGAAATGAAAATATAATACTATGCATTATAGCATTATGTCAATGCCCATCTCTTCTCCCTTGGTAATGATTCCTGCCCTCCTCCAACCATCAAACAATTATGTCCTGTACCATAAGCACCCAGCTTCCCTCAAGCTCCATCATTCTCTCAAAAAGCAACGAAAATGCCCAGCTGTTGGTCCCCAATTTCCTTCATGGCCACCCTAGTTTGCACCTATGGTTGTTACCTGAACGGAAAGCTGTATTAATATTTGTGGCAAGGGGGTCAGGAAGAAAGATGCTGCACACAAATACATTCTTCTGGTATTTTTACCATCAATAACTTGCCCACTTCTCCTTTGTTCTAATAACGGCTGCTTGAATCACATTAGCTTCATTCCTGGGCTACTGTTTCTCTGCTGAATACAGTGGAAGAAATATACCAGTACATGCACACAAACTAAGAATGGTCTTCAGAATGGCACGAGATGTTGTTAAGATGCAACACCCATCTCAGAAGACACCTAGAGACGAGCACACTTTTCTGACCCACAGACACTGCAGGCCAAAATGGGCGAAAGCCTCCTGACTTCAGTCCTGACATAAGTGGCTCGACTCCATTGGGTTTGGCCCTTCACATTTAACTGGGAACTGAAACAATCTAAACCGTATTTAAGAGTCTATGTTTGCACCAGGGAGTATGCATATTAAAAGAAGGATCCATTTACAGCAAAACACAGGAAAATCAATTCCTATTTCACTTACCCTGCTGACTACCAACTTCAGGATTCTGAGTTCACCTTGCAGAACTGGACACAGCATAAGCACCTACTGAAGAAAGTGAAGGGGATAGAGAGGACATTCCAAAATAGGTGCTTGTGATGTATCATTTCTTTCAGAGAAAAGCCTCTTGAACTCGAGCAGCAGCAAGTGAAGGGGAATTGATTTTTCAAATGCATCCGTTGGTTTTAAGCCTGCGCAGATATCCTTTTACTGACGCAGGAGAGAATTATTTATTTACATACACAATATTTTCCGCAACGTAGGCCCTGGGTCACAATGTGTACCTGGCAAGAGGCGACAGGATTTTCTGAGTTTGTAATGAGCAGATGATGTGCCTTAGGGAGTCTGAGATGTCAGTTCCTCCAGTGGGAGACAACTGGCCATGCATTTCAGCTAGCAAGTGTGCACAGAACAACTTGAATTCATCTGCACTCACTTTCACTGAGGTAGTGCATTAAAAGAAAAGAGAAAGCAGAGGCTAGAAGTTTCAAGAGCAGCAGAGCATAGTGTGGTTGTCAGGCTGACCTCAGCATTCTGCACCAGGCTGCAAGAGGCCTATTTTAATCCAGTTGAATGTTCCAGCCCTCCAAAGAACATTGTGCCTCTTCAGAGGAGAGCCCCTGGTCCGCTCACGGCTTTACTGAGGCTCTCAGGGCTTTATTAAAACCACTACACGTTTTCATGATCATCTGAAACGTAAAAGCACATTCCTCTGTAAATTGATTTCTCCTTTTCCAGGAGGAGAGACTCACATGTATTTAAAAACAACATTTCTTTCTCACTAAAAAGTTTGTCTAGGATTTTTAGACCCACATATGCATTTCTGCACACCTCTAGGCTTTACCCGAGATCTCTATTGTACAGTGGCTGCACTGGCTAATGCAGCTCACGTAGAACAATCTCTTTCCATATGAAGAACTGAAGGCTGGAACAGTGGGCTAGAGATCCATATGCTCATTCAAGGCAGGGGGCAATGTGCACAGGTGCTTCAAAGGTTTTCAGCTGCCCTGTGCTTGCTGTCTTCATTGTGTTGAATTAGAACAGCCTGACTACAGCATTCTGAATTTTCAAGGGGTGAATTTTGCTTGGAAGGAAAAAAAGTCACCCTTCTTCTAGCACAAGGTCCTCAGATCCTGTAGAATGGGTGTTGAGCCCTTCCACAACTCAACAGGCAGAAGCAGACATGTCAGTAACTGGCAGAGAAGAGGGGCATTTCCCTAGCCCCAGATAATTTGAGCTAACTCCAATAGCTGCTCCCAACTAGCTCCTTTCTTTAGCTTGGAAGCTACTAGCAAGGATTGCTTCAGATTCCCTACTGCAGTAGGCTCCTGCAGTGCATCTATTCTGTCACAAGATATGACAGCTACTAAGATACAGGGCAAAAGCTTAATGTGTTCTGAGTGAGAACCAATCTGTGGAAATTCCTCCTATTAAAAAGAAAATTGTCAAGTAAGCTTGCATACATTCTTCTGCACAATGGAGTCCTTTACAATGGGATTTGCAAAGATTGTGGCCAGAAAGGGGCAGCAGCATCCAATGTGACACCTGAAATATGCATTTGGTGCCCTATTGCCAAAGGTAACAACTGCACACCTAGCCTGTATAATTATTTATATGATAGGACCTAGGAGCCCTAGTACTGAACCAAGACCCCTTAGACTAGGAGCTGTGCAATCAGAACAAAAAGATGGTTCCTGCCCCAAATAATTTATAATCTAAATACAAGACAAGACACAGGAGGATACAATACAGATGGACGAGTACAAAGGACAGTATTGCTCAGTAAGATCAGCTGTATTCTCAGCACACTGGGGGTCTAAACTGTTGTCAAGTTCTTTGAAGGTATCACAGCAAAGGGCAGTTGGAAGGAGGGTAATGAGGTAGCTTTGAAGATGTTACCAGGGAGCTCCTCTCAAGTGTGAGCGGCAGCATGGAAAAAAGTATGAAGGTGCTTGTTTGAAAATTTACCAAGTGGGCAATGGAGGCTGGCTGTGGCATCATGGATTGACTGGAAGGGGGAGTCAACATTCTGATAGTGAATGAGAGAGGATAGTTTGTGAAGGGCCTTAAAAGTAGAGCGACCGTACATCCCGTTTTGGCCAGGACAGTCCCTTTTTTAAGCCCTGTCCTGGCTACCCTGACTTTTTTGGTGAAAGTGACAAAGAGTCCTGTGGCACCTTATAGACTAACAGACATATTGGAGAATGAGCTTTCGTGGGTGAATACCCACTTCATCAGACATATGCTCCCATACATCTGTTAGTCTATGAGGTGCCACAGTACTTCGTCACTTTTACAGATCCAGACTAACACGGCTACTCCTCTGATGCTTGGCAAGAGTGAGGATTTGTTCCATTTGCTCTTGCCAACTTGATCAGTTCACAAAAGCAAACAGGACAAATGTCCACTTTTGTCAAAAAAATGGGGTGCGGAGGAATGGAGGGACAAGTGGCAATGCTAGCCCCATGCAGGAGGGAAGGCAGGGCTCCAGAGAGCAGTGACACCAGCCCCAGCCTCGCACGGGAGGCAGGCAGGCCTTGGGCAAGCAGTGATGCCAGCCCCACCTGGGGAGAGGGAGGCAGAGCTTGGGGGAGCAGCTCGGGCCAGCCCCGCACCAGGGGGGAGGGGGAGAGCCCAGAGCTGCGCAGACTGTGGGGCTTGGATGAACAGCTCAGCCTAGCCTCACGCGGTGTCCCGTTTTCCTTTTGAGAAATATGGTCACCCTACTTGAAAGTGAAGGCAAGTAGCTTATGTTTGATAGTATAGAGAAGGGGGTACCACTGGAGTGATTTAATGAGACGGGTGACAAAATCAACACGACAAGCAAGGAAAAGTTAACAGAGGGCCCGATGGGTTTTAGGGGGAACTCTTTCGGGGGGGGGGGGGATTGCTATAGGGTCATAGGAACAACAAGAGGGAAATCAGTGGGGTAACTTGCTCAACATCTTAGATGTCTACACACAAATGTAAGGAGTATGAGGAATAAACAGGAAGAACTGGGGGGATCGGTACATGACCTAAATTGCGACTTAACTGGCATCACTGAGACGTGAGGGAATACATTTCACTGTGGTAATATTAGTATAGCTTGTTCAGGAAAGACAGGCCGAGGAAAACGAGAAGAGTTGTTCTATTACACATCACCACCACATATGATTGTGCCAAAGTCCAACAAGAGGTGAGAGACAGAGCAGACGAAAATGTCTCTGGGTGAAGATAAAAGGAGGGAGGAACCCAGGCGATGTCACTGTAGGGACAGATGAGGCATTTCTATGTCCAAATGTCCAAAACACAAGACTGGCAGTAATGGAGGAGTAACTACCTACACACCTGTTGGAAAAGTAATACAGCAAAACACAAAACGTCCATAAATTCTTGGAATGTACTGGAGATAACTTCTTGCTTCTGAAGACAGAGGAAGTAACCCAGGGGACAGCCATTTGAGACTTAATTCTAACAGAAAAGAATCACGCCTGGTCTACACCTAAAACTTAGCTCAACCTAGCTACACCACTCAAGGCTGTGAAAAAATGTCATATCCAACTCTTCAGACATCCGAGTGAGAATGGCTAATACCTCAGTCCTTGCTGTCAACAGGCTGCTTATGCTCAAGACATGGAAAACAATTGATCACTGTCCTCTTCATAACAGCCCTTAACATATCTGAAGACTCATCAGATCACCTCTCAGTCGTCCTTTCTCAAGACTAAACAACTCCACTTTTTTAAACTTTCCTCATAAGTTAGGTTTTCTAGACCTATTGTTTTTGATGCTGTTCTCTTGACTCCCTGCCAACAATCCTGAACTCTCTTCCCCTTAGACTTGCTTCCCATGGGACCTCACCTCCCAATTCTCTGAGTTTGCTACAGTCTGCCTGTCTGAAGTCCACTGACTTCTGCTGCTTTTTCCCTCCTCCCATTCCTCAGAATCACAATCTCTACCATTTCAAGATCACTTTCACTCAAGCTGCCTTCCATCTTCAAATTCTCAACTAGCCGTCAGAATCAAATCCAGAATAGCTGCTCATCTAGTCACCTTCTCCACCTCCTGTAATAACAAGCTGTCTCCAATGCACTCTAAGACCTTGTGCTCTATGGGGCGGGGTTAAGCCAGCTCTTCTCCTGATACATTACAAAGCCATCCTCCTTCACTGGTTCCAAGAGAGCAGGAAGGCACACAAGAAAGCCTCCATTACCATCCCCGGCTGCTGGCTGCCCTGCCCTTCACTTCCTCACTCTCCCCTCAGAGCTGGCCAGGGAGGAATGAGCATAAGAGCAGCTGAGACACAGGCCTGGTCTACACTAGAGGGCGGGGCTGATGTAAGATATGCAGCTTCAGCTACGTGAATAGCGTAGCTGAAGTCGAAGTATCTTATTTCGACTTACCTCCCGTCTTCACGGCGCGGGATCGACGGCCGCAGCTCCCCGTCGACTCTGCTACCGCTGCTCGCTCTGGTGGAGTTCCAGAGTCGACAGGAGCGTGTTCGGGGATCGATATATCGCATCTAGATGAGACACGATACATCGATCCTCAATAAACCAATCGCTACCCGCCGAGGGTAGTGTAGACATATTCATAGAAGAACAAGCTGACAACGAGGTGACTACTGGCCAAACACTTGCTTCTCTTCCCTACCCCTTTTATTAAGGCGTTGGCCAGCCCTTCTGTAACTTGCCTTGCTCTCTGTGGGGCTCAGTAAGAAAACATAACTTCCACACATTAGCTTGGCTCTGCTAGGCTCTACTGTAATACAAATGAATAAATAATATGGACATCTGTTAAATTCACTGCAGCCAGCACAAACAAATTTAGTCCATTAGCAACTCTACTGCAGAATGTTATGTGGCTGTAGATGATTCAGAGGACTGACCATGGATACTGGCACGGTGGAGAAACTTCCCTGGCCAGTACCCAAGTGGTCCCTGTTCCATGGAGAAACACAACACTTCCAGTCCTCAGAGTGTCCAGTATCGATGTGTCACACACAGCAAAACTATTTTGTAATCGGCGCTGTGTTCTGGACTTCCATGCTACTGTGGCTCACTTGAGACTGTGTTCCTGAATGTAACATGCTGCAGGAGGCAAACATCATAGCTTCTGTCCTTTATCCTCTTTTAGTTATTCCTTACCCTGCTCAAATATGTGCACACCATGTAAGTCACCCCAGCTAACGCCTGCTAACAGACATGCAAAGCTACCATGCTGCCAAACAAGCACTGTTCCAGGGACCTTAGGAAGGACACTGTATATCAAAGTGGTTTAACTCCCAGGCCATCTGCTGTTAAGGAGGGCTGCTCAGCAGAGGATAAAAGCTGGTGTGATTCACAAAACCATCAACAGTGGTGAAAACAGATGGAGAAGGCAGACATTGGTGGGCCACTTTCCCAAGTGAGAAGAAAGTCTTTTTAAAAAGAAATACCAATGACAGTAGGTTCCTTCTACCCATTAGGAGGATAATGCAGCCTCTGCTTTGATGTGATAATGGGAGGAGTTTAGAAAGTACATTTCAGGCTTGATTTGATTTGATTTCTAGTTGCTGTTGTAAAACATTTCAGGATCCGCACACTAACAGAGCCAGGCTCTCTCTGGACAAATAAGTGCCCTGTGTCTTAGCTAAGAGTTGGTACTGGAACAGAGTTAATGAGAAACTTAATCACAGCAAGCAAAGCCTTTATTTTATTCAGTTTAGAGAAACTTTAATGTTGATTGCCCTGCAACAGTCTATCACAGCCAATACAGAGAGAGAGCACCACGAGAAAAATAAGCCCAAGCCCCTACCCCACAGAACTAACAAGCAAAGACAGACAAAACAGATGACAGGGCAGCCCTAGGGAGAGAGGAGGACAGGAAGGATTCTCAAAGGAAGCAGGTTCAGTGGAGGGATTTGAAGGAGATGGATAAAAGGTGGCAAAGCTGATGCAAGAGTACGGGTTGTGTGAGTAATGAAGAAAGAGTGAGAGGAGGAGATGAAGGGAACTGAGAGGAAACAGGCCTGAGGGAAGGAGGAAGTGAGCAGCAAACTAGGTGGGAGTGAGAATATATAGGGCCTTGAAGAAGAGCATGAATCTGCTGTGGTATACAAGAAGAATGCCAGGGTATAATGTGGGGCTGGGGGTGGTCCGAGGAAGCAGAGGATTTTCCAGAGGAGGCTGGGATAGATTTAGAAGGAAGGATGATATGCAGAGACAACGGCCTCTATCTGAACTCTGTGAAACCAGCAGCTACATGTATGTATTACCATCGAAAGCCAAGCCCCTCTCTAGGTCTGAACGTCAAGCAGTCACCTGCTCTATTTCAGACCAACTGACCAAATGCAATTTCTGCACGGAACTGCCGGACACCTGCCTGACAAAAGAAGACAGTTAAGTAAAGCAGTAACCAGCCTTTCCACGACGGCTGCTCTGAAATTCAGCAGGGAACAAAGAGTAAGCAAGCGATAGGGCACATCCGAAAATACTTTAAAGTCCATTGGCTGCTCAGCAATCATTTATAACTCACTTCCCAAAACCATCCACCTCTCCAAAGAGAAAACCGCAGAATGGGAATGCCAGAGGGCATGGGTCAGCCACCTTGCTGGCACAATCAAACAAACCAAACGCAGCCTAAGAGGTATTTTCAGAACAAGGCTGGGGTATGTCTACACTGCAGTTAGACACTCACAGCTGGCCGGTGCCAGCTGACTCGGGCTCGTGGGTCTTGGGCTAAGAGGCTGTTTCACTGTGATGTAGACATTCAGGCTTGGGTGCAATCTGAGCTCTGGGACTCTTCCATCTTGCAGAGTCCTAGAGCCCAGGCTCCAGCCTGGACAGCTACACTGCAATTAAACAGCCCCTTAACCCAAGTCAGCTGGCATGAAACAGCCATGGGGTTTTTAACTGCAGTGTAGACATACCCTAAGAGTTCACATGGTCTCAGATTAGACTCTGCTGGGGCCCTCCTTACAGACAGAAGGAGCTGCCCTACAAGATTCTAGTAATACACCATAGCAATGCAGCTTTTTGCGGTGCAAGGTTAGTAACTGGCTGACTTTGAACAGCTATCCCATCCCAAGGTTGGTAGAGGAGTCTGATAGGTAGGGTGCACAGCACTGCCATGAGAACAAGATAAGCAAAGATGTGCTGTGCTAACAGGCCCATAGGCAGACCTGCTCTGAGCCGGGTTACACAAGACAGTGCTAAGAAAGTTAGGGACCCCTGGAGAGCGACCCTCTCCAGCCTCACTCCCAGCCATAAGCTGCAATGGCAGTAGCAACAGGGGAAAAAAAACATCTTACTGCAGACCCAGCCTAATAGGAAGAGCAGTCAAAGAGTACCAAACAAGCAAGATCCCGAAGCATACAGAAAAAAAAAAAAAGAGAGCAGAGCAGGCCAGCGGGGAGGGTTCTGACATGAGGTAGCCATCACACTAATGCCTCTGGTGGAATAAATGAGCCAGGAAAGCTAACTGGAGGGTACAATGCTTGTGTTTCAAATTGTATGAATGAGTCACCACAGAGAGAGAAGAGCAAAAATCTCAAATGCAGCGCAATTGACACCACCAGTTTTTCCTTTCTAGATGTGCAACGTCATACAAGACTCATCTTCCCCCTAGACAATCTATTCCATCCACCCAGAACACAACTACAGAAGAGGAAATAAAACTAGAATTTTATAACCTATAAAATACAAACTTTTAAGCTCCAAGCCTATGTATGTTGCCTGCATTTGTACTGCCTTTTCTAAGGACTCCACCATTAGACCATGATTGGGAGAGGAATCTCACTGAGCTATGCAAACATCTCCCCAGAGTTGAGAATGCTATGGGTTTGCAGTTTCTCTCCCTCCTCTGCATCCCTGGGGATGCTGGAAGTGTGGGCTGTGTTTTTATTTTTTTTTTTAAAAAAAAACATGCCTAAAGAAATTAAACCTGTGTGAGCTAATAGAGCACTGGATTGATTTCTCATTTAAAGCCACACTGCCCCCAATCAACAAGCCAAAGACCACACTAGAGTAGAGTTTTCTGTTCCATCACTGGGGAACTGTCCCTATGCAACCACAGACATGTGAGTGGGCCTGCTGGTGTGGTGTGGTATGGCATTCCTGCTCCAGGCACATATTGCAAGTGATGATCTATCACCAGCTTGCCTACACTCGGTCAGGCACAGATCTTTAAAATGGGGGATACTGCACCCTCCCTTCCATGCAGGATAGATAAAAGTAGATTCAAAAAAAGAAAGAAAAAACATGGATATTTTTATTTAAATTGGATTTTATCAATTTAAATTAAATACTTTTTTTTGTAAAAATAGACCTCTTTAAAATTAAATGTGAAGGTATGAAAACCTATGTTAAGATCTAGACCAGGGGTAGGCAACCTATGGCACAGGTGCCGAAGGCGGCACGCAAGCTGATTTTCAGTGGCACTCATGCTGCCTGGGTCCTGGCCACCGGTTCGGGGGGCTCTGCATTTTATTTAATTTTAAATGAAGCTTCTTAAACATTTTAAAAACCTTATTTACTTTACATACAACAGTAGTTTAGTTATATATTACAGATTTATAGAAACAAACCTTCTAAAAACGTTAAAATGTATGACTGGCACTCAAAACCTTAAATTAGAGTGAATGAATGAAGACTTAGCACACCACTTCTGAAAGGTTGACGACCCCTGGCCTAGACTTACTATAATTATTAAAAGCATTTGAATTAGATAATATTCAAGCAGCACATTTGCTGCTGAAGTTTTAAAGAAAGTCATACCACTGAACTGGTGGAAATCACTGGATAAGCTCCTGGAACAAGAGTTTGTTGACGTGCTACCAGCTTATGACAGCAGTAGTCTCTCCACATACCGATACCTGGCACAACATGTCACAAATAGCATTACTTGTTTCTGAGTCAGTGGTAACTCAGAAGAAAATTTACTTGAATGCTTCTGGATCAAAGTTCTAAGAGATAAAACACAAGATGGTGTACTGGTTGGTGTCTCCTAGAGACCACCAAATTACACATGGGAACAGGATGACCAACTCCTTACGCACCCTACCTCTAATGTGCAGGTAAAAAAAATCTCTTAAGATCAAGGGGGACTTCAGTTTGAGTGACGTATGCTAGAGGTCTCATGCTGACAGTATGAAAACATTCTTGGAATTTCTAAACATTAGAGATGACAATTCCCTAACTCAACAAGTGTTGCATCAAACATGAGGGAATTCTATATTAGACCTGGTCTCGACAGATACAAAGGAACTGACCACAGAACTAAAAATGAATGGTTACTTAGGTACAAGTGATCATGACTTGATCACAGTTATAGTGTGCAAACAGAATAAAGTCCACAACAGTGATCTATATACCAGGGTGCTTTAATAGGGGCAATTTCACAAAGCAGAAAACATTATGAACTTAGTCAGATGAGAGGAAGAACTGATTCAGGAAAATGAGAATGATAACTGGGAAGTGGTTAAGAACACTTTACTAGATGCCCAAAAAAGCAACAATTGAAGAAGGCCACACTGGTTAAAACAGACCTGGTTTAGAGGGGAAGCAAAGGCAACTATCAAATATATATAACAAATGTACGAAAGGGGAAGTTGCTAGTCATTATTATAAATCAGAAGCAGGGAACTGTAGAAAAATTATAAGGGAAGCAAAGGACACAAGGAGAAAGCTATGGACAGGAGAGTTAAGGACAACGGGGGGGTGGGGGGAAAGGGAGGTGTTAGGTATATTAGGAACAAAAAGAATCCTAACAATGGTATTGGTCCATTCCTAGATTAAATGGTAAAATTATCAATAATAATGCAGAAAAGGTAGAAGTAGTCAATACATATAATCCTTCAGTATTAGGTGGGGAAAACACAGATGATGTAGTTATATGATAACACTCTTTCATTCCACTAGTATCTCAGGAGGCTGCAACACAACAGCAATTAAAGGTAGACATCTTTAAAATCAGCAGGTCCAGATAACTTGCATCTGAGAGTTTTAAAAGAACTGGCTGAGGAATTTGCTGCACTGTTCATGTTAATTTTCAATAAGGCTTGAAACGCTGGGTAAATTCCAGAAGACTGGAAGAAAGTTACTATTTTGCCAATATTTCAAAGGGTAAATGGGATGACCTTAGTAATTATAGGCCTGTCAGTCTGACATTGATCCTGGTCAAGATAATGGAGTGGTTGATACAGGACTTGCTTAATAAAGAATTCAAGAAGGGTAATATAATGAATGCCTATCAACATGGGTTTATGGAAAATACATCCTGCCAAACTACCTTGATGTCTTTTTTGATATTACACATTTAGCTGATAAAGTTTATAGTTTTAATATAATATATGTAGACTTCTGTAAGGCGTGTCACTTGGTACCACATGACATTGATTACAAAACTAGACAGGTATCAAATTAACATGGCCCACATTAAATGGATTGAAAGCTGGCTAACGGACAGGTCTCAAAATGTAACTAAGTGGGGAATCATCCTCAAGCGGATGGGTTTCTAGTGGAGTCCCTCGGGAATCAGTTCTTGGCCCTGCACTCGTTAACATTTTTATTCATGACCTGGAAAAAACAAAACCACCACTGGTAAAATTTGCAGAGGATACACAAATTGGGGGCGTGGTAAATAATGAAGAGAACAGAGAGATCTGGATCGTTTGGTAAAGTGGGTGCAAGCAAACAATATGGATTTTAATTGGGCTAAATGTAAATGAATAAATCTAAGAACAAAGAATCTAGGCAGTACTTACACAATAGGGGACTCTACCCTGGGAAGCAGTGACTCTGAAAAGACTTGAGGGGTCATGGTGAATAGTCAGCTGAACATGAGCTCCCAGTGTGATGCTGTAGCATGAAAAGGGGAATCTCAAGTGGGAGCAGAGAGGTTATTTTACCTCCATTTAGCACTGGTGTGACTGCTGCTGGAATACTGTGTCCAGTTCCAGTGTCCGCAATTCAAGAAGGATGTTAATATATTGAAGAGGGTTCAGAGAAGAGCCACAAGAATGATTAAAGAATTAGAAAACATGCCTTACAATGATGGATTGAGCTCCTTGAGTCTATTTAACTTAACAAAGAGAAGGGAGCAATAGTTAATAATGGTCTCTTCAATCTAGCAAAGAAAGGTCTAATATAGTGGTCGTCAAACTTCTGTACGGCTGACCCCTTTCACACAGCAAGCCTCTGAGTGTGACTCCCCCACCCCCCACCTTATAAATTAAAAACACTTGTTTATATATTTAACACCATTATAAATGCTGGCGACAAGGCAGGGTTTGGGGTGGAGACTGACAGCTTGCAACCTCCTGAGGGGTCCCGACCCCCAGTGTGAGAACCCCTGGTCTAACATAACCAATGGCTTAAGCTGAAGCTAGACAAATTCGGACTGGAAATAAGGTGTCACTTTTTAACAGTGAGTAATTAATTAACCATTGGAACAACTTACCAAGAGCTGTGGTGGATTCTCCATCACAGACAATTTTTAAATCAAGCTTGGATGTTTTTCTAAGAGATCTGCTCTAAGAATTGTTAGTGGGAAGTTCTCTGGTCTGTGTTATACAGGAGGCCAGACTAGATGATCAGAATGGTCCCCTCTGACCTTGGACTCTATGAAGAACAGGAAACACAGCTTAACACAGAAAGAAACTGAGGACTTTTCCATTCAAGTAACACTTTGCCATTCTCTAGAACCACTCCCACAAGGCTCTCAGAGCACTTTACAAACCACTATTCGGAAACCCTCACTCAGTTTTATGCCCATATTTTTGTATTTTTTTAACTGCTGTTAAGTTTATGTGTAAATGAACCCAGCACATCAGACAGAAAAGTGAACAGCACAATTGAAATACGTAAAATAATTGATGGGTGAGAAAACTGAGGCATACAGCAGTTCAGTGTTTGCCCAAGATCTCAGAGTCAGTGTGAGAGCCAGAGCCCTACTCCGAGATCCTGGTCTACGCCTGGTCTACACCATGTTCCTTTTTTTGCTGTAAGTATCCTGGGCAGTTGAACACTACTGGGGAGGTCAGTACATCATCATAAAAGGCCACACTTGGAACAGCATAGTTCTGATTTCCTTGCAGGGGATGCTAGTGACTTGAGCTTCACTCTTCTGGTTTAGGTCATCACCACAGAAACCCAGGATGAAATTCTAGCCCTGTAACAAACTGCCTGTTCTTTACTCCACACAGAGATCCTCAAGTATGTCAACCCCTTGGCATATTTCACGTCTTCTGGTTAGTCAGTAAGACCATCCTAATAAGGCAAATGGAGACAGGCTGAGTGTTTAATGGGGCAGCCTGTACCAAACCAGCTTTAATGGGCTCAATAACTCTTATTCAGAGATTTGGCATTATTAGAGAAGCTTGCCAAGTTCCTTTTCCCAAAGCCTCTCATCTTCGTGCCTTACTCTTCCCATCACTCCAAACAGTTTAGGAGCTGTCAAAGGAGACTGGAGTGATAATTAGAGTAGTGATGTCAGTAGTACCTGAATGAGCTATTATGGGGTATCTCTACTATTGATCTGCTAATAGCCTCTTCAATCAGATCCCACCACTTCAGGAACAGAGCTCCACTGGTAAGTAGCTATCTCTCGGACAGCAACTCCATTAGCTGGGTGTCAGATCATTTCTTGTCAAGAAAATGGAAATACTTCATAGGCCAGCATGCATTCTGGCTTTTATTCCTCTCTCAATATGGTATTGTGTTCTCTGCCTGGAATCTGAGCCCAGCCACATCTCAGAAAGTAGGTCTCAACCTTTTCTAATTCTTACCAAACCCATGTGTTTGCCACAGTCAAGAAAATTCTACTGCAATCAGGGTGGATTGATTTATATCGAAGTGATCTAAGTCACAGATTTAAATCAACAAGCATAAAGCTTGATTTAAATCACTGATTTTAACCTTGTTTTGCATTTGTACCTTTTAGATATTTATTTTAAAGCAAAATTGATTCTCATTGGCTGGTAACCATTAAAACTTGATTTGCAACCAAATATAGCCTATATACTAAATTTGGTGCAACTTTTTGCTAACCTGGAGAATATGCTGTAGTGATACACATTTATTTAAGAAATTATATAGCTTATCTTAATTTTTACATTTTGTATTATGCTAGAAAAAGGTAAATGAGACATTTCTTTCTTACTAGAAGAGGACTTTTTTTTTTACTTGTGATTTTGTCACGTTATATTTGGAGGGAAATGTGAAGTCAGTTAAAAGGCACAAAAACAGCTTTTTAAAAACTAATAACAGTTTGCTGATACACAAGAAAGTACCAAAAAGTTTATCAAAACATGTTTGCATTTAAAACTAATTGATTTATTAAATAAAGGAAGTATTATCTGTAGCTAATGATTGTCTCCTTCAAGATTTTCAAACTAGTAGATCTCATCCTTTCACGCCGTGTTTTCCAGTTGATGAATAAACGAGTTTTTCTGCTTTTTCAACTACAATTGGTTTCATACCTTTGAATGAACTAGTGAATAAACTGAAATTAAGAAAACATTTTCTCAGCACTTGCAGAAAAGATTACCACTGTCAAAAGCTGGTTTAGTACATCAATAAATTTTGATTCCAGGTGCTTAGTCAGTGACTCCCACCAGTTCAGTGATTTGACCTTCATTAAGATTTGGCAGCAAGGATGTATTGCTTCATATTTTTTAATTTATTTTAATAGATTATAAACATAGGGCTTAACACAGGTTGTCATAACTTCAAACATTTTTAAAGTAAACCATGCCTTACTAAAGTCTAGGTATACCACATCCACCGCTTCTCTCTTATCCACAAGACTCATTATCCTATCAAAGAAAACTATAGATTGGTTTGACATGATTTGTTCTTTACAAATCCATGCTGGCTATTCCCTATCACCTTACCACCTTCCAAGTGTTTGCAGAAGATGGATCTAGACTGTTCTCAGTGGTAGCAGATGACAGAACAAGGAGTAATGGTTTCAAGTTGCAGTGGGGTAGGTTTAGGTTGGATATTAGGAACAACTTTTTCATTAGGAGGGTAGTGAAGCACTGGAATGGGTTACCTAGGGAGTTGGTGGAATCCCCTTCCTTAGACGTTTTTAAGGTCAGGCTTGACAAAGCCTTGGCTGGGATGATTTAGTTGAGGATTGGCCCTGCTTTGAGCAGGGGGTTGGACTAAATGACCTCCTGAGATCCCTTCCAACCCTGATATTCTATTCTATGATTCTATGATTCTAAAAGTACATTTAAGTTGTATTTAAAAAAAATCAAATTTAAATCAGAAAAATCCAATTAAAAAAAAATCATCGATTTTTATCCACCTGACTGGATTGTGGTTAGGATGCAACTCCCTCCTCTCCCCCAAACATCCCTCACCACTGACACCTGTCTTTCCTGCACAGCTCCAGCTATAAACTCCTCGCAAACACCCATACAGATCTCTCTTCAGAGTTCCCCCCTTGGGTAAATGCACCCTCATTTCAGAGTCTCGAAGTCGGAATTGAGAAAAAAACAGTTGCTCCTGTCTAGTCCATCCCTGCATTCTCTGCCTAAGGCAGATTGCTCCCTACAGGACATTCTCAAAAGTTTTGTCCAATCTAATTTAAATACACGAAGCAATGGGTCTCCCGTCCCTCCCCCTGGGAGGCTGTGGCACAGCCCGACAAATCTCACCAGCAGGTTCATTTCTGAGATTTTTCTTCCTTATACTGGGAGAAGAGGAAAAGAAAAGCAATTCTCTAAGAATATCAGGACAGCGGGAGCATTTACCTCCCCACAGAATGCCTGACACTTGGAAAGAATCAAGGAAGCTTTTGAAACCTGCCAGGCTCCTCTTAACATTTAGCCCACTTTCCCTCCACCTAGAAATCATTCCCTTGCACTGTGCAGCACACTGCTACATTAGTGCCAATATACAGCAGCATTAGAGTATTTCTGTAATTCAAGGACAGAGGCTTGTTTAATCTTGTAAATCAGAGCTTTCATTTTCATTGGCTCTACAAGAACAGAAGCCAGCTGGGCAACATATACAGGATACTAACTGAGGCATACCACACTCTTTCACACAGTAAAGGGACATAGCTTTCCAGAACAAACTCCCCCCCAAAATATCACATAGCAATCATGGACTATTCATTCCCCCAACTGTGTCATTCTTGGCAGGGTGGCTCTAGTAATGTGCTTCAAAACTGCCAGGACACTGAGTTAGAGAAAGCATCACAGGCTCTCTAACGACCACAAAAGGTCAAAATCTTGGCTTTAGGTCTCATCTGAAATATGGTACCCCTGAAAGCCCAGTGCCTTCCTCCATTCTGGCAGACTGTTCTTCTAGCAACTCAGAGAGAAGAGTACCACTTACCAATGACACTTCCATCAGCACATCCCTGGAGGTTGCCTATGCAAGTTCTGACCCACCTTGGCAAGATCTGACCAGATCACAGCACCAGGTGATATGGCTGCTGCAGGTCAGTTTAGGGAGATCACAGCTTGACAGGATAAACGGTTATTTTTGGTGCATGGGCCTGTGTACTCACGCTTACACCTTCCAAAGCATCCTCAGGGAGAATGACTTATGTTTCTACAGCACCTTTTATCCTGAAGGAGCCCAAAACATTTTACAATCTGAGCTATACATTAGGAGACTCGCTCCATCCATCACTGAAATGCCAACACCCCCCTCACATTTCTAAAAATGCCAGAACAATTGAGATGATGTGCTGTTTTTCAGATTGTTATTTTACTGTCACTCCACAACTCCCTGCTTCAGAAACTTAGTCATGTGTTAGCACTTGGCTCCTTTCCCACTCAGTCCCTCTTCACAAAGTCATGCTATTAGGAAAGTCTAAGCTGGAAGTATTCAGAAAGGAAGTGGTAATTCAAACAGGGATGTAGGCAGTGAGACTGCCTCCAAATCTGGGTGCCCTCATCCCCCTATAACCATAGCATGAAGAGTGACATAGATTCAAAGACAAAATTCCAAGCTAAGTTTAGAAACCATCAAGTCCTCAGGACCTAAAGTCTAGGGGCTAGATCCATAAAGGTGACTGTGGCTCAGCGCAGCAATATCTGCCAATTATTTTTGTGGACTCCACAGCCCCAAGTTAGGTGCCCTTGCTCCTATGCAATGCCTGGGGAGAATGGCATGCCTAAAACCGGAATTCACAGAAGTCAGGACGCTGAGTGGGGAGACAGATACCTAAGCTAGTCAGTAGGAAATGCCAAGGAGAAGAGGTGGGGCCTCAAAGGGAGCTAGGCACCGAACTCTGGGCTGGAGAGAGGCACCTCTCTCTGCTTGGGATTCATAGCGACGAACCCATTCCTGCGGCACCAAAGCCAGGTTAGCCCTTTTTAAAAGCCAAAGAACAAGGTGACGGTGGTGTTCTCCTCCTAACCAATAGCTAGGGCACTCACCCAGCATGTGGGAGACCTGGGTTCAAATTGCCCCTCTGCCAGATTCAGAACAGAGACTTGAAACCAGGTCTCTTCCTTCCCAGGTGAGTGCCCTAACCCTGGGCTATAAGGTATTGTGGGGTGGGTGTCTCACTCTCACTTGATGAAGCTGTTCCGCTCTGCTGGGCCAGAAAGAGAGAGAATTACTATCACCTACTGCAGGGGTCAGCAACCTGCAGCATGCGTGCCAAAGGCAGCATGCGAGACGATTTCTACTGGCATGCTGCTGCCAGCCAGGGTTTCAGATGCTGGCCCCGCTCAGCCCGCTGCCTGCCAGGGGGAATGGAACCTAGACTGGCTGTGGGCTGAGCGAGACTGGTGGCCGGGACCCTGGCTGGCAGGAACCGGCAGACGGAACCCTAGATCGGCAGTGGGTGAGCAGGACCGGTGGCCAGGACCCTGGCTGGCAGGAACCGGCAGACGAACCCCTAGATCGGCAGTGGGTGAGCAGGGCCGGTGGCCAGGACTCGGCTGGCAGAACCGGCAGACAGAACCCTAGATCGGCAGCGGGCTGAGCAGGGCGGTGGCCAGGACCCTGGCTGGCAGGAACCGCAGACGGAAACCCTAGATCGGCAGCGGTGAGCAGGCAGTGGCCAGGACCTGGCTGCAGAGCCGGCAGACGGAACCCTAGATCGCAGTGGGCTGAGCGGGATGGCAGACTGAACCCCAGACCAGCAGCAGCCCAGACTGCTGGTCTGGGGTTCTGTCCGCCTGCTCCTGCCAGCGGGTCCCAGCCGTGGCCCTGCTCAGCCCGCTGCTGGCCGGGGTTCCGTTCACCCAGACCGGCAGCGCTGAGCGGGCCAGTGTCAGGACCCCGATGGCAGGAGCCAGCGACGGAACCCCAGACGGCAGCGGGCTGAGGGCAGCGACCGCGACCCGGCTGGCAGGAGCCGGCGGGACCCCAGAGCGGCAGCAGGTGAGCCACTGCCGGTCTGGGGTTTCCCCGGTCCTGGCCACCGGTCCGGGGGGCTCTGCATTTTAATTTAATTTTAATGAAGTTTCTTAAACATTTTAAAACCTTGTTTACTTTACATACACGTTTAGTATATATTATAGACTTATAGAAGAAAGACCTTCTAAAAGCGTTAAAATGTATGACTGGCACGTGAAACCTAAATGAGAGTGAATAAATGAAAGGATTTCAGACATGCCACTTCTGAAAGGTTGCCGACCCCTGACCTACTGGCTAGCACACTCTTAGAAGACCAGGTTCCAGTCTCTGCTCCAAGAAATATTTGATAACAAATGGGACAGCTTCAACGAGAGAGATTGAGATGTTCACCCCAGAATGCCCCTGGGATGATCAGGGCCAGATGACCCTTTTGTGGGCCCGGGGCCAAACATATCTATGGGCCCCCATGGAGGCAATGGACCATGTCATGAGGAGGTCAGTCCCCAGAATGAGGGGCCCGCCAGGGGCAATGGGGGTATGCCCAGCACCCCTCCGGCCCCCCCCCCCCACACGTTCACAGTAACCGTGCACATCACCATCCCTGCCCACAGCCCCAACACAACTGCCCAGCACCTCCTCAGAACCCCCACTCCCTAGTGCCCCAACACACATCTTCCCCGCCCCCTCACAGCCCAGCACCTCCCCAGAACCCCCACTGCCCCACAGCCTGCCTCCCGGCTGCACTCACAAACCCTGCTGGGAGGTGACTGTGTCTGCCAGGCTGAGCCAGCAGCGCAGCCAGGGCTGGTCCCGGGCACAGGAATCACTCCTATCTCTCGGAAGTGGCACAATCAGCCAAGCCAGGGCCTGCCCCAGCTGGGCTCTCTCAGGATCCACTTGCATGGAGAGGCCCAGCCAAGCCCACCACACTGCCCACCCGCCCACATACACCTGTCTGAGACTGGCCAGGCTTCTGCACCAGTCCCAAGCGGCTCAGCTCCAGAGAGACACGCGGGGCCCCACAGGTGGGAAGCCTGGCCTTGGGTAACTTCACAGCAGTCTAGTGAGAGCCCAACCAGATCTGTGACAATCCTATAGTCCAGTGGTTAAGGCACTCACCTGAGTGTCAGGAAAGCTGGGTTCAAGTCCCTGCTCTGAATACAGGAGAGTGGGGATTTGAACTGCAGTCTTGCACAGCCTGGGTGAGAGCTCTAATCACTGTGCTACTGGATAAAGACAGCAACATCACCTCTTGCTCCTCAACTGTGTTGTGCGTGCTCTAAAGCAGCTTCTGAGTCCACCTACCAAATCAGTCCCCTCATTGGAGATAGGGGGCAGAATGCCGCATTTGAGGATTCCACAGAGGCTCAGACATAAAGAAGAGGTCCAGCAGCTCAGCAGTGTCAGGACTAAGGGAACTTTGCCTATACTCACCAGCTGAAACTTATGCGCCCAGGGACTTTCGATGCCTCCAGGGTTAGGTGGCAGCTGCGTGGGGTTCTAAGGATTCAAGTTTTGAAACTAAGCACCTAACGTGGCAATTAGGCACCCAAAGGCCTTTGTGGCTCCAACCAGAGGTGACCAGCTGTACAGTGCAACTAAAGACTGCGTGAGAACTCTAGGAATTTCAAGAGTCAAGTCTTTCAAGACAAACATGTAGTTCGTATCGGAAACAAAAAGCAGACAGGTGCATGCTACATGTTGTTTATCCTCTTAAGCCATAGGATGGCGTGTGTAAAAGAAGTGAGGTACCAAATCTAATGGAGCCTAGGACTAAGCCACCCATTAAAAAAGTCTTAACGCAGTTCTAGGACAAAATTGCCAAAGGCTCCTAAATCATTTAGGTGCTTAAGTCCCATTTTCAAAAATGACTGAGGAGACTCTGTTTCAGTGACAGCCAATAGGATTTACGTTCCTAAGTCATTCTTGAAAAGGAACTTCTGCAAATTTTACCCTGGTCTTGTTTCCATCACAAAATAAGAATTCTACTGTCCAAAATTAGCATAACACATTTTGGGTCACACCACCCAAACTCAGATAGTGTCCTAATCAGTTAACGTTCGTCCTGTGCTATCTTGGGGGGATGGGGGGGAGGCTGTTTTGCTTTGTTTTTAAAAAGAACTCACTGTTCCTCAGTGTCCCTGCAGGACAAGAGGGTTTTTAATGGGTCGGGAATGCAGAACTCTGCCAACTCCTAAAAAGAGCCAGCACTGAACTACCTTGTGTAAGATTCCCAGCCTTGAATTCACCTATGGCTAAACCAGAACAGCTCAGACAGTTGTGGCACAGAAATCTGATCTGAACCTGTTAAAGAAGTCACCTTATGCACCACTTATTGAACATGGAAAAAGCAAAAGGAAACCCCTTTTAAGACAGTCACCTTGCACTGCCTATGATCACAGGGCTCCCATCACTGCACTGATGATCCAGACTCTGTCTGGAGTCCCCTTTAGTTCGACCTTTGCCTCACTCACCTCCCCTGAGTAACTGTACTTTCCTTTCAGGATCTGCCGGTACAAGCGGGTTCGGTTGTCATCCTCAAAGGGCATAGTTCCACTCAGGAGGATGTAGGAGATCACACCCAGTGCCCACATGTCCACAGAATTGGTGTAGGGTTTCCTGACCAGGATTTCTGGAGCAATATACTCTGGTGTCCCACAGGTGGTTTTCATCAGGCAGTCATCTCCCTTCTTCCGAGCACTGGCTAGCCCAAAGTCTGTGATCATGATTTTAGAATCTGTTCCAGGATGGTAATAGAGCAAATTCTCTGGTTTTAAGTCCCGGTGCGTGATGCCCAGTGTATGCAAGTACTTTACCCCATCCAACACCATCTGCAGCACTCGGGTAGCATCTCTCTCAGTAAAGGAGCCTTTGGCAATGATTCTATCAAACAGTTCCCCTCCAGTGGCCAACTCCATCACCATGTAGACTCGCTCCTGTGTCTCAAACACCTCAATGAGCTGGATGATGTTTGTGTGCCGGACCCGTCGCAACACACATAGCTCTGATTCGCACACTTCCCTCCCTTCCCGATACTTGGTCTCTATCATCTTGATTGCATATGGCTGCTTGGAAGCCTTATGTTCCACCCGCACAACACGACTAAAGCTGCCTCGGCCAATCAGGGCTTTGATGTCATACTTCGCAGTCACCCTGGGGTCAAATTTGGCACGGTACTTAGCCACTTTGTTCTTGCGGGGCTCAGGCTGCTCCATGTAGTTAGGTGGGTGGCCACTGGAATAGGGGTTGGTGTGACGAGGGGGCGAGGGGGAGCCGGCTTTGATAGCAGCTCCACCATCATCCTTGATGAAGTGCTTGTACATGTCATTTTTATGACCAGTGTAAGGCTCAACCTTTTTAACCAGATCTAACTGAATGTCCGTGGGGGGCTCGGGAAGCACTTTGCTTGTCCCACAGCCCATCACTGAATGGTGCTAATCACCCATCAAGGCATTCTCCCAGGGCGACATCAGCAGCAACCACATCTGGGACAACTCCCACATTCGAACCTTTCAAAAAACAGAGAGAAGACAGCTAAGAAGTAGGAATTAGAGTAATGAAGATTTATGACATCAAACATCATGGAAGCTCAAGACACAGCTGTAGACGAAGGATACAGCCACACTAGTAAATGAGGTAGGTCTTACGATGCATTAGCTAACATGGTAAAATCACTGTGCGCATAAGGCAGTTACACATTAAACACATAAGCAGGCCAAAGTAAGCCCTAGAGGAGACCACAACTGGGGTCAGAGTTAGTTAGTACATTTCCCAGCATTATGGTAGGCCTGAGCGGAGTATACCTTATAGGACAGTATCCTCTCAGAGGAGGCAAGGTGGGTGAGGTAATATCTTTCATTGCACCAAAATGAATTGGTGAAAGAGAGATGCTTTCCAGCTATACACAGCTCTTCTTCGGACCTGAAGAATAAAAGATATCACCTCATCCACCTGGTCTCTCTAATATCCTGGGACTAACATGGCTACACTGCAAACAACAGTGGAAGGTAGCCTCTCTTGTCCAGCTTAGGCTTTTGTAAGGCACCCATCAACCTACTTTCTGGATATTATTTGTAACCTCAAATCTCTGATTACAGGAATGCCATAGTCTCCCTTGGAAGCTCTCTCTCACTGAACTCTTCCTAAACTTTTTCCTCATATTTAACTGGGAAAATGTATCTTAAGTCTGTTACTTTTCATTCCATCCTCACTGACTAGTTATAGCTGATACCTGTCCTCTTATAATATCACTCTACCAGTAGGTCATTGCCTCTATGCAGTTATCTTTTCTCCATGCCAAGATCCCTTGAACATTCCCAAAAGCTCTTATTTTCCAAATCTTTGATCACTTTAGCTGGTCTCCTCTGATATGCTTGGGTTTTTTTTAAAAAAAATTGCTGCCCAGATATGAATACAGCCCTCCAGCTAAGGCACGAGCATCGTTATATGACGTGGAAGAAATCCCATGCTTGTTTCAGATGTGATATTCTATGAAAGTAAATGTGGTTCAACAATTACCTACTCTCGGCTACAACTGCCCAGCCATTATCTTCTATTCTATAACAGCACATTTGATTATTCCTTCTGTACCTCCACTGTCTTCTTCCCTTGACAGAATCGCCTGGGATTCATTTCAGCCCACTTCACTCATTTACCCAGGCCGATGTAGTCTGTTTCTGTCCTCCCAGGTATTGGTGATCCCTTTCAGCTTAAAGGATGGTAAGTACATTGACTGCTTCAACCTCCAAGGCTTCAACTAACATACTGAACAGTACCAGACCTAGAATGACCCCTGTGGAAAACCCATGATACCTCCTCCTAATGTATCACTGACCTATTCATCATTACTCCGTGCTCTGATTTTTAAGCACTTGTGTAGCCATTTTAGAAGATAGAGTCAATGAGAAATGTTTTCTGTGGAGCACTTTGTACTATTCACTTTTGTCACTAGTCTCTCATATGGTGTCTCAATAACAAATGCTGATGAGATGTTGTGCGTAGGATTCCAGCCTCACCTGTACCCAACTGGCGCAATGAGTTGCTGTTCAACAGGTACATCCTCTATGGTGCAGGACCATTTACAAAATGATTTAGGTCTTTTACACACACACAAAAATCACTTCCCTGTGTAGTAAACACACACACAAGAACATGGATCAACTGGGAAAGAGACAAGGGTGTTGCCTTGTATTAGATTTTTGACTGGTTCATTCAGGGGAAGGGAATTCTGAATAGGTTTCCTGCAAATATGGAAGATGATGTTTCCATGTACTTAACCAGAGCTTAACACAATTACATTGCACATTGCCTGTGCAGAGTAGACAAAAGTGTGCAGTCTTATCATGCTGGGAACTATGAATCTGTGAATGTGGCTACGTAGATGAGCCCTTAAAAAGCTGATCTGAAAACAAGAACAAAATGAGTTTGTACCGTTTTGTGATGTACAGAGAAGGCCTAAAAGATCTCCATCCTCATGTCAAAAATATATATCTCCTGCTTCTTTTTTTACTTCAGAAATATCGAGTCTTCTCTTCTCTGTGTTTATTGGAGAACTCCTTGATGGGCCCAGAGGAGTGGACAGGGTGCTTTCTCAGCCTTCCTTCTAATATAGTGGCTCTCAATCTTTCCAGAATACTGTACCCCTTTCAGGAGTCTGATTTGTCTTGCATACTCTGAAGTTTCACCTCACTTAAAAACACTTGCTTACAAAATCAGACATAAAAATACAAAAGTGTCACAGCACATTATTACTGAAAAAATGCTGGCTTGCTCCTTTTTACCACAGGATTATAAAATATATCAACTGGAATATAAATATTGTACTTACATTTCAGTGTATCGTATATAGAGCAGTATAAACAAGTCGTCGTCTGTATGAAATTTTAGTTTGTACTGACTTCACTAGTGCTTTTTATGTAGCCTGTTGTAAAACTTGGCAAACATCTAGATGAGTTTGATGTATGCCCAGAAGACCTCTCTGTACCCCCAGGGGTATACGAAATGCCTGGTTGAGAACCACTGTTCTAACAGTTAGCAAGTTAGTAATTGGAGTCAAACCGGTGTTTGTATAAAAAGTTTTAAAATCTATTCCCTGCTCAATCAAGAGTGTGATGTCATAATTCTACTAAGAGGATAGTACTCCCATCCTCTGCAGATTCTTCCAGGTACAAGTGTAGACAAGACTTGAATCTCTAAGGTAAAGTGTAAGCACGAAAAAGAAAAACAACAACAACTCTTTCAGGCTTCCCCCCCCTCCCCCATCATTAAAAAAAAAAAAAAATACCCATGTTTCCCCCTTTGCAAATTACCTTTAAAGGTGACCTGAAAGGCCTTTGGAAAAAAAGATACAAGATCATAGTTACGTAGACATAAGTATATAATAATTACATGCTAAAACAAAGCCTAAGAGCTAGCTCTCTAACTGCTTCTGCATTTGCCCTAACAACGAGGAGTCCTTGTGGCACCTTAGAGACTAACACATTTATTTGGGCATAAGCTTTTGTGGGCTACAGCCCACTTCATCAGATGCATGAAGTGAAAAATAGAGTAAGTAGTACATATATTACAGTGCATGAAAAGATGGGAGTTGCCTTACCAAGCGGGGGGGTCAGTGCTAACGAGGCCAATTCAATCAAGGTGGAAGTGGCCTATTCTCAACAGTTGACTAGAACGAGTGAGTATCAACAGAGAGAAAATTACTTTTTGTAGTGACCCAGCATTTGCCCTGTTGCTGTTCGGATCAGCAGATGCATAGCAGGGAGAGCAGGAAAATTCTCTGGTTTAAGAGCTCACAAAGGCAGCCGCTCTTACAGAGGAAACAGAGAATCCCGAACATAAGTCTTGACAGGTAGGCAAAGGAAGAACCAATTTCAAATGAAATCCATAACTATGTATAAGTTTATGTCTACACATTGATCCTGCGCCAAATAGGGGAACAGATTTACCGTTAAATAAATCTGCTTACAGAGTTCCATTCAAAGCAATTGCTATACATATGGCTTTCAAGTTTGTTGCAAACTAAAATGAAGCATTCACTTTATCAGACCCGTCTTTCCCTTTTACCCTACCTCCGAGTCTGGTTTAAGATTAATGGTTTGATGTAGCATATTGACATTTTCGGAAGCAGGCAGATATTTCTGCTGCCCTGTCGCTAACAGCATGGGAGACATTAGGCTGTGTATGGCTTCTACTGCTATTCACTTAAAATCACATTTAAAAAGTCCTTTCTGCATTCAAATGAAGAGTCACTGGCTCAGACCACCACTGGAATCACTTCCGAGAAGAAAAGCAAACTTCCCTCTGCCAACATACCCCTGCAGCCAGCGGTCCCAGCTCAGTGAATGAACACTGACAAACGGACATAACAGGGCTCAAGAAATTAACCAGCTTTAACATCTCCAGAGGCTAGGCTTCACACTGTGGTCACAAGTTAGGCAATCCCCCATCCCAACCCCAATTTGCACAGCACAGAACTACTGCATAATTTGGCAGTTTCTGATCTACAGAAATACCGGACTGCAATAGCTACAGTTTAGGGTTAAAGGGGACTGGCCGAGTTGCATATGGGAAGCCCAAAACTGGAACTGTAGGGTGTGATACAGGCCACTTCTGAGGCGCACTGACAGAGCTGTGGGGCAAAGAGGAGGGTAGGACTAGAAAAAGTAGTAACCATTGCAGCTCAGGACTGTGGTACATGAGTAACCCCATGGGATGGAAAATCAGGACTGAGACGCAGTAGCAGAGCTTTGAGAGAATCTTGCACAGCCCAAGGCCAACCACGACTGTCAGCCATTCATTTTCAGGAGCACTAATTTCACCAACTAAATTAAAATAAAGTGAGAAGTAACCTTTGCTCCTCAAAGCATCAGATCCCAGGAAGGCTCATCATAAATAGCAGAGCAGGACACACTAGAGTTTGAAGACATAAACTGTGCATGGAGGGGAGATTAGTGAATAAACTCTCATTCAAACCTCATCTCTGCTACAGTGCCAGTCTGCAAGGGTCACCCAGCCCTACAGAGGAGAGACAGTGCTGTGGAAAATGGGTTTTAAAAAGTATTTTAAGTGCTACTCCAAACACCTGGTGGAAGACTATTACGCTGGAACAGTCTTTAAGATCAGCAGTTAAGATGGATTGGGGATGCAGGGGGACATTCAGCCACTCTCTCTTTCTCTCTCTCTCTCTCTCTACCCCAGGAAATCCCATGGCAGGTTTTAATACTTACTAATTCCAATAGTCAAGATCTAGTGATCAGAGGTGTTTTATTTTGCGTTCTTAAGAACCAAACATCACTTTTGCCTTTTCACAGGAGCATGGGAAAGTTTTAGTTGCAGTGAAGTGGAACTCGTTCCATTCATTGTGTTGGAACAGAAACTGCTTCCATACCCAGGGGAATGCAGCTTTCACTCCCCATACTGTAGCCTAATACACCAGTGAAATCTGCTGCACTTCAGCAAGATTTTACGGCATTTGCAGATTAAAACAAGATGACTGGCTAGGAGTTGGAGATGCTGCCTACACACATTTTGGCAATTAGCCTGATGGTTTAAAATTACTACGCTGTCTCAAAGTCTGGTGGTGGCATGCCTGAGCATGCACAGGGGACTATTCTGTTCACCTCTGTGCCTGATCACACCTCCTACCACCACCCACTGGAACCTCTAGCCAATTATGGAGCACAGCTGGCATGAATTGGAGCCCCAATTAGTCCTCACTCAGAAGGGGATTATGGGTAGAAAGAGGAACATTTTTAAGAGAGACACAAGGAAGCAGTTTAGGTCCAACATTCAGTTTGGAAAAAGAAACCAAAGGTTTAGAAAAAATCTAATGTTAAGAGACTTATTAAAATATCAGTGAAAAAAACATCTTCTATCTAACCTTTCCCTGGCAATATTTGAATGTCAGCTACACAGGCCATGCCCTAGGCACAAGAACTAGAAAGGGAAACCAGCTACAGAAAAAGCGAAAATGACCTCCTGAGTTTCAATGGTCATTCTGAGTGAAGTGTCCAAAAGTAAACAAATAGCCTAATCCAATGTTCAACCTGAAAGAATATTAAATAATCTCAGATATTACTAGTAAGATGGGGTGGATTTTTTAAAATATCGTCAGGCCAAAGTGCCTTTAGAGCACGTGAAGAACAGCCAGGGGCATTAAAACGCATTAGATGCACATTTCAATGTGAAAGCAGCAGAGTCCTGTGGCACCTTATAGACTAACAGACGTATTGGAGCATGAGCTTTTGTGGGTGAATACCCACTTTGTCGTATTCACCCACGAAAGCTCATGCTCCAATACATCTGTTAGTCTATTAGGTGCCACAGGACTCTTTGCTGCTTTTACAGATCCAGACTAACACGGCTACCCCTCTGATACATTTCAATGTGACAGTCCAATCCAGAGAAATTCTGTGAACAGTCCAGAACAGAGAAGGACTATATCCCTGCTCTAGTCAGAATTATTAGTCTAAGCCCACGCTCCACTGCTTGTGTGCCATAGTCTGCATGGAAATGGTGCTGTGGAATATTATATTATTGAATACAGAGCCGAGCAAGAAGAAACTGTTGCATTTGGAGTGCCTTGAGCAGGAAACACATATTCAGCCTAGCCACATAGTTTGGGCGGTAGCTGCATGTTTTAGCCACAGTTGTAATTAGCATGAGCTGGTATTAGTTTAATGCTGTAAAAGCTAGCAACTGCTTTCCTCAGACTAGCAGCCCCATTAAGATCATGTGGGGTAACTGTCAAACGTACTGAGGACTCATCACTTCCATTGATTCACTAAGTGTTCTCAACATCCCCAAAGCCAACCCCTACTGATTAATAATTTATTTGGGGGTGCCCTAGAAGATAAACGCTGAGATAGCTGAGTAACCACACTGAGGCTATACTGATAGGCTTTCAATCACACAAATGAAATCAGAGATCTTGAAACAGAGTAAAGCAATTTAAATTCACACACACTTTTTCAGTGATACACTAATATCAAAGTTTGAAATATCAGGTCTTTAATGCCTACAAACACTAACACAGCAAAGGATCATCCTTTCATCATACAAGTTCATCTGCAAGGCCAGGTGCTGTTGATCAGGTGTGATGAGGAACACATCTGCAGAAATCTCTCACTTGTGGAAAATCCCACTAGAAGTATAATCTCAGTATAATCTTTGCTGCACAGGTATATGGTGCTTTTTGAAGTAAGCCACACTCCAGCCTCAAAATGCATCAACCTAAGGTAGACAAGACCCAAAATATACAAGACTTAGGCTAAATCCACATGCCTGGGACATCTCACTAAATCTCATGCAACCTGAAAACACAGGAGTAAAACAAGTGCTGTTCACATACCTGTCACTGTCTCTTTTTTCCACTGCAAAAGTGCTTCTATGCTCTGCCCTCCCTTGCCCTCTATCTGTGGCTTCCCAGTGGGCAAAGTTCAGCTTCCATGCTAGTATCTGAAGTTGTGCAGCATGTGCTGGAAGTGGGGATGTCAGAGACAGCTCCTGGTCTTGACAAGTTGCCCTGCTTGTTTGGCATGTGTGTTAATGGCCCTAGAGACCATTGGTTATAAATGTCCATACACTGGAGTGTGGTGTTGCTAGGATAGGAAGCTTGCTTAGCAGGGCCGCCCAGAGGGGAGGGCAAATGGGGCAATTTGCCCCGGGCCCCACAGGAGCCCCCACAATAGTTTTTCCGGGGCCCTGGAGCGGGGTCTTCTCTTGCTCTGAGGACCCCGGAAAAGTCTCGTGGGGCCAGGGCTCCCGGAGCTACTTCTGCTCCGGATCTTCAGTGGCAAATCGGTGGCGGGGGGTCCTTCCACTCTGGGACCCGCCGCCAAAGTGCCCCGAAGACCCACAGCAGGGGCGTCCTTCCGCCCCGGGACCCACCACCGAAGTGCTGGGTCTTCAGCTGACCAAATAATGCTATATAGGACTCTGTGTAGGGCTTAGAAAATATATCAGATATTAGCTAAAAGCAGACAAGAAAGATAAAGGTTTCTGCCAGCAAAGTTCATGGACCATGGCCCTTGTGCTGGTAAGGGAAATCAAAGACCATTCAGGTTAGGTTGGCTTTAAGTTTTTTGCAACTTTGTCAGGGGAGTCAGATTCCAAACTAACTAAACAGACTCAGCTGTTTAAAGCCAGAGGGGACAACTATGATAATCTATCCTGACTTCTCATCTAACAAGGGTTGTGCAATTTCACCCAGTAATTCCTGCAGTTGAGGAAATCATTCATCCCTTCTATGTAAGTGAACGCTAATGAGATGAGTAACCTGTGGTTAACTATAGTATTATCTTTTAAAGAAAATCCCGTCTTGATTTAAAGAATTCAAGTAATGATGAATTTAACATTTCCCTTGGGAAGCCACTCCAGTGATTTGTTATTCTGACCGTTAAGACGTTGCATCTTTCTTCCACTTTGATTTTTTCCTCTAACATCAGCTTCTAGCCATCAGATTTTGTTATGCCAGTGTCTGTTAGATTAAAGGGCCCCCAACATCAGAGCTTCTCCTTGTGTCAGTACGTATATTGATCGAGTTGCCTCTGAGCACCCTAGGTTACTGAAGATTCAATCTATATAAGGCTCTCATTATAAGGTGGGTTTTCCAGACCTCATAAATTTTTATGACTGTTCTCTGAACAGACCATTCCAGCTTTTCAATATCGTTTTCAAGTATGGACACTAGAACTGAGCACAGTATGCAATATAAAAAGGTAATTGCACCACCCATCCTCATTGCTACTGCCCTGTTTGTACCAAAGGCTAGTGTTTACTCCTTTTACCATAGCATCACACTGGGAGCTCACATTAAGTTACTTATCTCCAGCAATATCCCAAATCCTTTCCAGAGTCATTGCATTCCAGAAAATTATTCCCTTTCCTGTAAGTACGGCCTCCATACTTTGTTCCTAAGTGTATTACCGTGCATTTAGCTGTATTAAAATATATTTGATTGCATTTAATGTATTTCTTTATGACTGCTGGGTCCTTGTCATTATGTGCCACCCCACCAGTCTTTGTATCATTTGCATAATTCATCAGTATGGTTTTATTTTCTTTTATACTGAACTGCGTTGGGTCAAGAACCATTGAACTAAGAGATTGCTGTGTTAGCCTGCACTGCTTCTGTGTTTATTTTAAATTCCCCCATACTAGGATATGTCTGTGTTTGCTTTCTGTATCAGGACTAACTGAACATGAGTGATTATTAAAAAAATACTTTAAAAACAAAGTCTAGGGGGTTCTTTCATATGCCGAAAGAGAAGGAACTTCTTAAAAATGTTCAGAGAATGCTGATGGAAGGAGGTTGTGCCTAAGCCAAATGAAAGACGACACTTGCAGAAGCACATAGTTAAAGTATTTCATTTTGATACAGCGACTCCCAAACACTGATTGTTGCTATATCTGGATTTGCAACTCTCCCACTGACATCCTGTTTCCCTTCCCGCCCCTCTCTCCATCTACCGCACTATGTAAAAACAGACCCACTGCCCAAACATCCATTAGAGAAAGACAGTAAGAACTGACTTATACGTCATTTCTACCCCACACAAATCACGAATCTTTGGGACCTGGGGACAACCCTCCCAAATAAACAGGAACAAAATGAGATTCTTCCGCTGTTTTCTCTGTCAACCTGTCAGTTACAAGTTTTTTATCCCTGCTACCCACCTGCTGTTAGTGCACCGGTTGGGAGATCTAACTACAGTACTTATCAGATGGGCCGAATCAAGGACAATGCTCCGGCTCTCCCCTGCTGCATTGCTACCATCTAGGCTCCTGCCGGCTCGCATCACCCAGGGCACGGCGGGGCCCCACCCCAGCAGGTTTTGCAGGGTGTTTGTCCCCGGGCTCCTGCCCAGGGCACTCCCAGGGAAACCCTTCCGGGAAGGCAGCCACAGAGGGGCCTTCTGCCTCCCAGCCCTAAGCTCAGGAGCCTGCCGTCCGGAGGGCCTCGGAGGCGCTTTCCTTGCCGTGGCCCTGGGCGGACCCCGGAGCTCCGGCCGGGGGGGGCGAGGCTGACAGGCCGGGCGGGGGGGGGGGCGGGGGGGGGGGGGGGGGGGCCTGGCGCGGCCCCGCCGCTGAGGGGCGACACGGCAGAGCGCGGGCCCGCGCGCTCCTGAGGCAGGTGGATGCGAGGCCCGAGGAGGCGGCCCCTGGCGGCCGGGCGGGCCCCGCACTCACCTCAGCCCACGGCGGCTGCGGTTCCCGGCCCAAGCAGGGGGCTACGGCCCGCCGCCCGCGTCATCGCGACGTCACCACTGCGCGCCGGGGACGCCCACGGGGCGGGCCTGCTGCCGCGGCCTGCGATTGGCAGACGGCCGGGCCCCGGGGTTCTGGGGCAAGGTCAGAGGTTAGCCTGGCTGCCATGGGAACCGCCGACGGGAAGAACTGGCACCACTCGGTGTCCCCGGTCCTTCGCAGCGCTGTGCCAGCCCGGCCTGGCCCCAGGAGCGAGCCGGTCCTCCCCCGGCGGGTTCCGGGCGATGCGCGGGGCCGGATTGCGGGGCGCTGCTGTTCCCGCGTGCAGGGGCCGAGCCTGGACCCCGCCCCGAGACCCCCCATCCGCCTGACTCCCCCCACGCCAGGCCCGACAGCCCGAGCCGCCCCAGCCCAAATCTGCCCTCGAAGCCCCCCCCAGACCGCGCCGGAGTCCTGACACGCCCCAGCCTGACTCGACCCCCCCCCCCACAACGGCCCAATTCCTCCCTGAGCCGCCACCCCCCGGCCTGACCTGCCCCAACACCTGACACACACACACACCTGGCCTGGCTCACCCACCCCTGCACCAGAGCCCCGTGAGTCTTGGCCAGCCCCCACCCCTGAGCCTTGACCGTTACCCGCCAGCCATACCTCTCCTCCCTTCCCCACCAGCCCTCACGCAGACCACCTCCCGGCGTGATTCTTCCCTCCAAACCTGACACAGCCCTGTCCCCAACCCTTAAATCCTGACACCACACACACCCCCCTCCCCATCCCCTCCACACAACCTTAAACACCCCCCACCCCACATTTTAAAAGACAGCTATTAAGACAATGCCAGTACATACATTTGTGGTAAACAAATAAAAAAGGAAGCTGTGGTGTTAACTGTGATGTTTTTAAAAGAATGGAGTCTCCAGTTCAGGGGCTGACAGTTTGAGGAGGCAGCTGGTTTTAGGTTAGATTGATCTGAGTTAAGATGCACTGTCAGTATGTATCTAATAAAGACGCTTGTTGTTAGCAGCCCTGAATTAAGACTGGTGGATAACTTGAATATAAACCAACACAGACCATATTCAGCAACTCAGCTACATACCAGACGCCTTGGTTAGGGCTCTGTCCAACTCCCTTTGTGGTCTGTGCACATTGGCTTAGCCCCTTCCTGAGTCAGTGAGACCAGGGAGAGTTTGGGCAAGAAAATAAATGAACTCCAAGGAAGACCTTCAAAGCCTGGCTGATAATTGTTGTTTGTTTATTTATTAGCTTTATCGCTGCCCATCATGGTCATCTCTAGGTGCCAGTATGTAAAAGGGGATAGCCTCAGTGCCTTGTAGGAGAGGAGCCAGATTCTCTCTTCCCTGGGATTTAAACCACACACTTCTCAGAAGATCCAGTGTGGTGGCTCCTTATTGTATGATTTATATTGTGGTTGTGCTCAGAGGCTGAGACCTCATTGTGTTAACCATGATACAGATGCCCTGGAAGACAGTCATTGCCCTGAAGACTCTCCGGAAAGAACATCGTCAGGGTTCTGCAGCTCATTGCCAGAAAGCCTGCTGGAAGAGAGGAGTCATGCAAAGTGCCCAAGTCTCAGATCCACGGGGCCAGTGATACATCCCAGCTATTGAACAGTGTCTTTGAAGAATCCCTTCAGTGTGCCAGACCCCCAAAGGGTCTTGCTGTTCTGTCAGAGTAGACCACACAGCTTCACCGCTCCCCTAGACTGAGCTGTTGGGGTCCAGCACTGAGCTCTGCCCAGCAAATATAGATGCCTGGTAGACACTTGTATGCTCTTCGGGGACTAATGCACCCCAGTCAGTATTTGCAGTGAAACCTTAAATAGCCTTTTCAGAACAGAGCAGGGTTTATTAGGTGGAACACAGCGTTGGAAATTGTGAGGTTAGCACAGAGAAATAGAAGTCAAAGCATCGTCCATTCTAGTCAAGCCTCAATTCAGCTTTCTCCAGAAGCCACCTCTTTATTCCCTGCTGGAGGGGTCTGTGCTTTGTTCTCCCAGTCTGGGCCATGCTGAGGTCAACCATCCCCCTCTTTCACCGTAGCTTCCTGATGTTAAGTCTCAGTTCGTGAGTCATTGGAGCTTGCATTGTGTCTCTGGACCCATAGTTGATCTGAGTCAGTTTCAGCCAGTTGCTGAAGGACTATGTCACATCCCTGTCTGGGTGGAATGAACAGACACACCTATGTCTCAGTCTGCCCTGAGAGCAAACAATCCTTTTCCCCCCATTGGGTAGCAATGTAACATAATGGGGGGAAACTGAGGCACACATAGGATTCATAAAAATATTCCCACTTTGTCGCATCTCTTCCTTCTGCAAGACTGAACTCCACAGGTCACTTTAACCAGTGACCAGGGGAAGTTCAAACCCACACATGCTATCCATAGCTGCCAGAAGATATTTCTCATCCTGGTAGCTATCCTACCAGGCACTTCCAAGATTCGTACAGCACAGTTTCTAATTAACCAAATTTATAGTTTCCAGTATCCCGTTCAGAGCAGTTTCACATCCTCGCTTAGGTCTGGTCTGTGAGGTGATACTAGCAGGGGCACATGGAGAGTTTTCATGCTGCCCCATACCCTATTGCCACCCCAAAAACCTTTGGGTTTGAAATCGGATGAAGTCCTGACCATCTTCCAGTGAGTGATGAAGGCAGTGACCCCACATTCCTCCATGTGTCAGACATCTTGGCTGCACCCTGGGGTGTCCTGACCCCTTGTTTGGGATAGGAAGTGACCTCCTGAGCATTTGGGTGGGAGGTGGTCAGTGTATATTTGTCCTCCTGCCCAAGGTGAGTCAATCCAGCCTTATCTCTGGGACTCTGGTGTCCCAGGGTCTGGTGATGCATGCTGCTCCCCACATTGGCAGGCTCCTTCTGGAGCTGTGTCTCAGTCCCAGAGCTGTGCATGTGCAAGGAACCCAGTTCCCCTTTTGAGGTTAATGTGTTGCCCTCACCCCCAGGACAGAGTCTCCCCCACTCCCAGTGGATTCTGATTCTGGGTCTCTTGGGTAAGAGAAACCCACATGACCATGGCCACCCTCTGACCAGATGTCTGTTACCCGTAACAGCCTTCCATCTGCTTTACCCTTCTATGGGGCTTCTCTCACCCCTGGACAGGGTGCAGCCATGTCTGGCAGTTCTCCTTCCCTGCCTGTGTCTCCCCATGCTCACCGGGGGGAAGGAGGCAGCTCAGCTCTCTCTCTGCTTCCCGTGTGAGGTTAGCTGTGAACTTGCTGCTGTAGTCACAGCATCAGGGAAGTTACACCTGAGGCAGCGTGACACATTTCCCATGTGGATTGGATACAGTCATTCCTCAAAAGGACATCAAAGCTGATATCCTGGAGAAAAAACAGTTACTCACTTCTCATGATTGTTGTGCTTCAAGATGTGTTGTTCATGTCCATTCCAATCAGGTGAGTGCACGCGCATGTGCACATTGGCCAGAAGATTTTTCCTTAGCAGCAGCATCTGTCGGGTCAGCCTGGGTGCCCCCTGAAGTTGTGCCCTCATGACACTCAATATGGAGCCTTGCCGACAGGCCACCCCCTCAGTTCCTTCTTTCCAGTTACTTCAACAGAGGGGTAGGAGGGTGGGTATTATAATGGATGTGAACAACACATCTCAAAGAACAACAGTTAAGAGAAGTGAGTAACCGTTTTTTCCTCTTTGAGTCCATTCCAATCAGGTGACTCCCAAGAGGGGCGGCTCCAGACCCCAGCACGCCAAGCGCGTGCTTGGGGCAGCATGCCGTGGGGGGTGCTCTGCCGGTCGCCAGGAGAGCTGCAGGCAGCTCCGGTGGACCTCCCGCAGGCGTGCCTGCGGGAGGTCCACTGGATCTGTGGGACCAGCGACCGGCAGAGTGCCCCCCGCAGCATGCCGCCCCAAGCACACGCTTGGGGCGGCAAAATGTCTAGAAGCACCCCTGACTCTCAAGCAAAATTTAGGGTAGTGGGGTCAGAGCTGTCCACTGATTGGAGTACTACTCTTCTGAAGGCCGCATCATCTCTGGCCTCACATTTGGAACGTTAACCCAGGTTTCATATCCTTTCAGCATTCAGTGGGGTTTTACCACACAGAGTTTGACAAGGGTTCTCTCTGTCCCAGAATCTCTCCACCCCATGAATGCTTTCCCCTTAGTGACTCCCTCCCAGAGTCTGACCCAGGAGAGCACAACAAGACATGTATATTGAAGAGGGAGCCAGTCTGCCAGCACACTGCCCCAGAGGAACTGGCCGTGTGCCTGCTTTCCCTCAGAAGTTCACACTCTGAGCTGGTGCTACAGGTTGCTTTCTTTGTTGGACAGAGCGTGGGAGCTCTTCTGTTCCAAGTAACCCTCATTTCATCTGCCATTAGGCATTTTGCCCAGTTATACCTAATTTCCTACAAGCGTTGCACCTCAGGTCTTTGGGATCTCTTGCATGTTATATACCCCGGGTTTGGGTTTACTCAAATCCCACTGCTGGGCTCCCTTGTGACCACCTGGGGTTTAAGCAGGAGCCAATCCTGCACCCTGCCCACCAACCTACGCACAGCATCCGCTGTCACCTGAGTGCAGAGGCTGGGGCTCCGTGATGGACAAATAAGGGGCATGCGATGGAATTAATTGTATCACCAGTTTATGGACACTTCTCCCAGGGACTGAGTCAAATGCAATGCCAGGATTTTGAATAGGGCTGGGAATGTTCTGACCATTATGGACACTTGTAGGTATCTGGTTTAAGGGGAATCAGAACTCCTGGGTTAGGAAAACCTCTTTCACTCACATCCAGCACTTCCCAGCTGGCCAGTTATGAAGTGAGAGGCTTCTGCTTGTCTTTGAAGCATCAGGCTGGAGGAAGGACATAGAACTAGCTGGACCAATGATCTGGTCCAGTCTGGTAAATCCTGTGGATCTTGTGTGTGTGACATACCAAGTCAGATCAATGGTGGGGGAGGCTGTGCCACCCCTGTCCTGCAATCTTGGGTGCCTTACAATGCCTTGTTGAAGTAGCTCCCACCTGGGTAGCTCTCAAACAGGCTTCCAGCATGCAGGTCACATCTTGTGTCTGCCAGCTACACCCTGGCTCTCACCAGCCTGGGTTATTCTGCAAGGTGACCCCAACACACCCCTAGGCCCACATCTTCCCCCAGAAATGCATGTCCTACTCTGCCCAGCCCTCTCCTGGACAGTACAAATATATTCAATCCATTATCCCTTTAGGGGAATAATATGCCTGTTTATTACCTTAAATAGTTACCCAGACACTTCAATTTAAACACACTAGATTAGATAAACCAGTAAAACAAGTTTGTTAATTACAAAGCAGTGAGTACAAACAATGAGGCATACAAGTCAGAAATGGTTACAAAAAAAACAGACAAAACACTTACTAGCATCTATTTAAAACTCTATTTTAGTTGCAAAGCAAATTTTCTCACCACATACTTCCAGCAAGGTTACTGACCAAACTCTTCAAGTCAAAACCCCTCCCACAGAGTCCAACAGCTGTTTCTTTTTGTCTTCTCAAGTGCAGGGAATGGGGAGGAGAAGGGGATCCTTAAGGTGTTTGTCCCTCCTTTTGATAGTTGTTGTCCCTCTCTTGAAAGGCATTTCCAGATGAGACCCAGGAATCAAAGTCTATGTGGAAGGATGTTCCCTGCTGTTTTTTTCATCTGTTTGAACTTCTTTTGTTTCCCCTTCCTCCTTGATGACTCTGCTTAAATGCCAATTAAGGCAAGCACACATTCCTTCCTTTGTTTAGGACAGACCTGACTCCTGCCTGGTCAAAGCTGTGGGTTTTGGAACAATACTTTTGTACAAAGATTATTACACTAGTGTGCATGGTGTGAATACGGGGGAGTATTCCATCACACCAACGAAGATCTATTAGTGCTGTGTCAATGGGCTGCTTGAGGGGGCTGTCAATCACAAGTCTGGAAAGCACTGGTGGTGATCGCTTAGCTCTGTGCTGATCAGATCTGTGCCTCACACTGAGGGTATGCATATTAAAGTGTCTCTGGTACAAATAAGTAGTGTGACTTGCTAGCATTCCACATTACATCAAAGTACTTTACACCTCGCCTCCCTGAAAAGTTAAAGGAATGATCAGCCCCCAGTTCTCCTGCGGCCCCTGTTCTGTTCCTGTGCTCAGAGCGGGAATGAAGAGGAGGTGGCTTTAAGCCTTGTTTGTGCCCCTTGTGCCATAAGACCATCGAGGCCTCACCCTGCCCTGTCCCTGTGTAAATTAGAGCAGCCCCAGCTAGTTCATGCTCTGGTTGCTGTGGCCCCCTAGTGGTTGTACACTAGCTGCAATACAGCACACTGCTGCCTCTCCCACTGCATCTGAGGCTATGAGGAGGGCTGGCACAGCATAGCCATGGTGCAGTCCCCGTATACTGGAGGGAGTCCCTGGGAGCCCCTTCGCGCTGCTGGCACAGTATGGGGGCACCAGGGGTGAAAGAGCAAATGGAGCTGGCCGGGTGCATCAGCCAGTAGGAAACAGCCCTATAATGAGCAAGCTCAAGGTCACTGCTTGCACAACAGGGTGGCGGTCAAGAGGGATGGATTCATGTTCAATTAAATATGCTTAAAAAAAGCAATCCCACTTTACACATGCCTGAGTAGGGAAATAGTCCAGAAGCCGAGCTTAGAACAGTGTTGCTGGGTGCCAGTGTGGGAGCCTGGGATTCACCTCTTGAGCCGGAGGTGAGCCTGGATCAGCAGTTCCCTGCCCATGTTTGGAGCTGTGGGGATTTAGGCACAGCAGAGATCCCTGAGCAGTCACCGAACAGGGCCAGCTCCAACCTGCTGGAGTTTTCCAGGGCTACTTCCGCACCATGACACTTCGTCATCGGCAAGGGTAGCCTGCATCTCTCCATAGACTGGAGGACCAGCGAGATTCCTGCCTGAATGTGCTGGTAGCCACCATGCCATGGGCGTAGCAGCCCCATTCCCTGCACCCAGTGCCATGGGAAAGGAGATCCCATGGGAGCCAGTGCACTGAATTAGCACAGCAGCATCACAGCTGTGCAGAAAACACATCTGTGGGAGTTCTGCCTTTTTGCAATGGCTCTTCTAGGGGTGAATTGCCTGGTAGACAAAAGCAAAGCTCCGAGAGGAGCCCTTGGTGGCGCAGGCAATTAGCAAGAGGCTCCAGGGCCATTTGTCTCCTGGTCAGGGACCCCAGTCCTTGCCAGGGTGACGATGACCTCGCTGCTTTGCCTCCCGATGGTCAGATGTGGGGTTACTGTCGTGCCCTTTGCAGCTTGCCATGGAATCATTTGGGAGAGGTTGTGGAGCCTCATTGCCTTCCAGCATGATGGTCTTCGCACACAATGGCACGCCGGGACATTGCAGTGAGCCAGTTTAGCAGCCTGCAGAGGAGTCTGTCCCAAGACTATTGCAGCTCCTCATCACAGAGACATTAGCAGGGCCTCTGACAAGGACCAGTCAGGCCATGAAGACTGGACTCCCTGCCCCGTCTGGAGGTCCCTCTGGGCAGAGGCAAAGCACATGGCAGGGGCCATGTAAGGGAAACCTGCCCTGCCCCTGACTATGCTGTACTTATCATGAGGATGATGCGTGGGCTTCATCCCCTAGAGCAGGGGTTCCCAAACTGGGGTTCCCAAACTGGGGTTTGGGAACCCCTGGGGGTTCGTGAAATGTTATGGGGGGTTATTGGAAAAAAATTCCCTAATGGCAGGCAGAGCTGTCCCTAGGGACCCGGACCCCGGGCACCATGGGGCCAGCATCCCGAAGCCCCTGGATTTCCAAGAACTAAGCAAGACTATCTATCACACTGAGGAGATTTCAACTTCAAGACTCCTTATAAGAAATGAAAAGGGAGGTGGATATTTTTTGCTGTTTTTAAAATTAAATAGGCAGCTAGTCTTGTTTTTTAAATTGTGAAGAAGAACAAAGAAGTTTAAGCTTTGTTGTAACCTGCATTGTTTGCCTGGACTGCTCAAGACCTGAATGCTTGTGTAGGAGGAACTCTTTGAGTTGGCTTCTTAAATCCCTTCCTGCTGGTTTCATATCTGATACTCCTTGATGGAACAACAGCAGCCTTGTCTTGTAACGGGCTTACTCAAAGGAATACAAGCTACAAAAGGGAGATCTTGGAAGAGTGTTGCTGTTTTCATAATGTAATAAAAAATATTGTAATAAATAATATAAATAGTGTGTAATAAGCCTGTCATCAAAACAATTTTTATATTTCCAAGATCACTGCTGTTATAATTTAGACTCAGGTAAGAAGAAAATCCCTGGAAATATTCATTTTTAGGAGGGGGGTCACGAGATTTGACATTTTAGTGAAAGGGGGTTCACGGGTTGTTAAAGTTTGAGAACCACTGCCCTAGAGCAGGGGGCCTCAAATTGGGGGTTGGGAGCCCTCAGGGGGTCATGAGGTTATTACATGGGGGGGGGGGGGTCGCGAGCTGTCAGCCTCCACCCCAAACCCCGCTTTGCCTCCAGCATTTATAATGGTGTTAAATATATAAACAAGTGTTTTTTAATGTATGGGCGGGGGTGGCACTCAGACTTGTGATTTGAAAGGGGTCACCAGTACAAATGTTTGAGAGCCACTGCCTGAGAGCTCCCACCCCAGCCGCAGGAAATCCTGGGCAAATAGAAGAAGGATTACAAATTTGACAACCTAAGATGGGGAGGGCAGTGGTGGCTGTGATGGCTCGGACCTCACGTCTCCGCTCCACGTGTGGCCGCCTCTGTCACACAGCTGCCTAGAATAGTCTCACCATCTGCTTCCCAGCCTCCCGACAATGGACTAGCCCCCAATTTCCCACTGCGATTACAAAAAGTGACTTTATGCATCAGCTCCTTTTAACTCTCCCTTCTTTACCCTCGGTGTGTGTGTGTACATCTATAAAATTCACGTTTGGGCCTGAGAAAAAAGAGAGGGAGATAATGTCTGCAAAGCATTTAATCTTCTGCCCAAAGAACAGCAGAGAGCAAATTAGGATCGACTCCAATTAATTTGCCTTGATGGGCAAAATCTGGAGAGCAGCCATTTCTAGGCATTAAGAACAAAAGCTGAGCGCGTAAAGTAGGTCGCAAAAGTTTCATAACCAGTGAGAGGGGCTTTCGCCACATGCCACGCATACCAGAGATGCCCAATACCCAGGAAGGATGAACTCACAGCTGGTTGCACATGCGGCACCATGCCCTCCCCACACCAGCCTGGGGCTCCGAGCCAGCAGGGCTCTGCACTGGTGTTTGAGGCAGGGAGGAAACGTACCTGCCTCGATCTGGGGAGGAAGCCAGGCTGCATTTCAAGTCAGGGGCAGATTTAAGGGGAAAGGCTGGTGGGCAGATACCTTGTGTGAGGCCTGACAGCATCATCCAGTGTGAGGACAGGGCTGGGGGAGGCAGGGCACTGGAGAGGAGGAAACATAGTTCAGTTTTTGCCCTGCACTGGTGCTTGCTTTTCTCCTTCACCCCACTGCCGCCTTGCAACTTGTCCTGGTTCGTCTCTTGCCTCACATGCCCCCACCTAGCTCCCAGTCACCCCAGCCCCTGCTGAGGCTGTCAGCCTCCCCCACCTTCTTGGTCTCTGAGCTCCCCATGCACAGACTCCACCCAGCCTCCCCTGGGTCAGGTGTCTTGGCTCCCTCAGCCCCTTGCACTAGGGTATTCCTTCCCCCATGGGCACTGCCACTGGGTTCCCAGCCCCACCCGTGGTCCCTCAGCCCCCTCCTTCTCCTGCCCAGCAGGCTGGGGGAGGGGGGAACAGTTAGCAGCTGAGCTGGTGGGAAAATGCCAATTTTTTTTTTAAGATAAATGTTGGGGATTTTTTATTTAATTCCCCACCAGTCTTGTTTTGTTTCAGAGTTTGTTTTGTGTTTGTTTTTTCAAATCACATGTTCAGGAGAAATGTTTCGGTTTTGAAACCCCAGCCTGGCATTGTTCTGGTGTCGTCTTGGTAAAACAGAAAAGTCCATCCAAAATGGCCAGTAAGTTTATAATACATATAACTAGCCTCCCCTAGAGGTGGGCAAAGGAACTGATGAGCAGGGAGAGGCAGGGCCAGGAGGAGACCCACTGACCCTACAGCTTAGCAGGGATGAGGCCCACAGGGCATTTGCTGATCTGCAGCCCATGATTTCTGAGCCCATTTGATGGGGCTGTGAGGGGGTCAATTAGCAAAGCAATTCAGCCTTTAGCAGCTGCTGGCGACTGATCCCCTGCCATGGAATAGGGTATTAACCTGTTTGAACCCACATCCTCATCAGGGAACTAGGGCCAGGATATAGGGATTAGCAGTAGCCCTGCATGTCACCCCTCTCTGACACAGCTCCCACTGCTGCCAGCCAAGCTCATCCCCAACACAGCCGCTCCCCCCCGGATCCCCCAGCCGGGGGAATCTGGAACCATTTAACTGGCCTCTATTGATTGCACACTGCTATCCCACCCCTACAGCCAAGGGCCAGTGCTAGCATATAAGCCTGTCTCTTAGCCTGGGAGAGAATTTGGGGGGTAATTTTTGATACTTTTATATCCTGACTAATATGTGTGACGAAAGAACAAAGACGCTGTGTGTTGCTTCTGCCCAGCCAGATGGGGTTTCCAGCACCATGAGAAGAGACAAGGAAGAGAGTTAAGGTGTTGCTGGGTATGGCGGGAGTTTAATATATGCACGTGCACTTGAAGATGGCCTCGACTCCTATCTCACACAAGGTCAAGCCACCCATCGGCAGGGGCAAATGGGGATAGGTGGGAGGCATAAGAAATGCTAAAAAGCCAGAGAAAAGGGGACCCTGGGCGAAACCTAACCTCACTCCTTACCCCTCCCAGGGGGTACAAAAGAGGTGGTGCCGAAGCCCCCAGGCTTACAGACCTCAAATGGAACACGGCCGCAAATAATCAGGGGTGGGACACAGGGTGTGTACTACAGTATAACTATGCCTGCCGAGAAAGAGGAAGGGGAACAGGGAAAAGTGCAGTGTACAGAGTTGTGGATACGCTTGCTTGAGTAACCTAGCAAACATCGCATTGCCTACACTTCGGACTATGGTCTTCTGCTTTCGGTCTGAGTGACAAGAACCAAGGGAGGGTCAAGGGAAAAGCACTACCAGCCAACACAAAGCTAGACTGTGCTCCCTGCCCCACAACTTGGTTAGCTCCAAGCTAAGACTGACGGGCAGTACCCCATTCCCTTCCAGAATGTGAAGGGCACCTAGCTTACAACAGTGAAAACCAGGGCCTTCATCCCCACCCCCACAGCTTTAACTCTACCCCCTGCAGCTGTCAAGTGCCCTGTGGATGACTATGTTTCAGCCAGGGCTGCCCTGTGACAAACCGATAGGAGGAAGGAGAGAGCTGTTGGGCAGAGTGCTGCCAGGAAAGAGATTTGGAACTCTGAGCAAAGAAACCACCTCCTGCTGTTTGATTCCTACTGTGTTCAGGGAAACAGGACTTTGTAAATAAACAGGATTGTATCAAAAGAATACCTGACTCCATCACCAATTTCTTCCTCAATAGGAAAAACCCACAAGATCCCAAATTTTGGGTAACTGCTCTGGTCAAAAGATGTAACAATATCCTTTGACAACTATAAAAAGGGCCTTGTGACTAAAATTGGTCCAACGCCTGACACTGTTTTTGGACCACTTATTTAAATAACCTACAGCATTTTGAGGGATAAAATGGACTGTGCAAATCTTTGGCTTGTGTAGATTGGATGAAATATTGTAAACAGCTTAAATTTGTTTTCTGAGTTTATTTTTCATGATAAATAAATGTCACTGTTTTGATTGCGGCCAGAATCATGTTCACCTTATGCCAGTCATTAGAACAGGGTTCTCTAGTGTTGGCACATTTCCTTGTGCTCAGTAGCCCCTTTGATCATGCTGACATTGGTGAGAGTCAAAGCTACTTGCTTTTCTTTGATCTCACAAAGTCCCACTGTTGAGGAGAGGAGCATACATCATGAGTCCATAACCCTAATAATGTTGCTTAGGGTAGTCTTTTGCCTTCTCCTTATTTAATGCTATTTTCCTTAACACTTCTAAAGCAAAATCTGAGCCGGCAAGAGAATTTTAGAGCACTTTGACATATCAACTCTTAGACCAGAACTTCGCTCAGAGCAAAACTCCCAGGTGGAGCCGCTGCAGCAGAGCGTAATTAAGTGCACAACTCACAGCCTCCAAAAGCTGCCAAGTACAGGGTTTGAATTCACAGTATCCAGGTAATTCCTAGGGCTATAACTTGTCACCCTGAGCCCCCAACTTCCTCTAACCACAGCTTGTCTGCAAACACTCTGGCTTGCAACACAGCCCCTACCCGACTGCACAGTGTAAATTATTTTCTCCGGCATGTTAACTTAGCTCAAGTCACATTTGTCAAGCCAGTTTTCAAATAGGGCTTCCTCAAAGGGACAATGGGTGTCAGTTGCTTGCATAGTTCAAACCTGAGCAGATGGCCTCAGTATGGCAAGATCAGAGCCACAGTTTGACCCCCACGCGTCTATACAAAAACCCTTGTAAGAACCATCACATTTTTGTCAGGTGATTTTAAGGGTGGGGAGCTATATCTCAGGAAATTCTTGCTCAAATAGTCTCAAATTTGGGCCACTAACCCTACCCCAGATTCCCAGGAGGCTCAGCAAAGTTAAAGAAAATCCAAGTAAACGTGGATTTGAGAGTACTTAGAAAAACTGACTGTTGAATAGTAAGATGGTTTCAACCATAGCTAGTAGTGCTCCATCATAATCCTCACCTTCTCCCCTGGCAGGAAGGCTGAGGCAGCCCTGGAACTTATGCAACAGTGTCCCCTGATCAAATCCCTTTGAAACCCATTAGCTTGGAGAAAGAAGGGGCAAACTAATTGCTCAGTGCTCCCTCCAGGTCTCCGGGGCCCTGGCTTTTCCCACACGTGCCAGCGTGGGTATGTTGTTTAAATACTGCACACAGCACAGGAAGCCAGGACTGCTATAAATAATCACTGATGTTAGAGCGCCCAGTAAAATGTGCCAGTTACTGTCCAGACACAGGAAGACACTCCCATTGCCCTGAAGAATTTACAATTTAAAATCCAGGAGGCTCCATTTCTAGCTGTGGGCAAGTCACTGCTCAGTGCCCGAATTTGCCGGCTAGTCTAATGGTCAGGTCACAAACGAGATGAGGGAAGAGACAGCCCCCAGTTTTCACTCCAGCCATCACTGCACATCTGCTATGGAGACAGAGTTTGCACTCACTGCATGCCCTCTTACGTATATTATTTAATCAAGAGCTATCAGTGGGCAGTTCTCATTATGTCTATCCAACTACAGACGCTCTCATGAACAGTTTCCGGTAACTCCTACACATGGATCACCGCCCATTCCACTCAAACTAATCAAAACCTGCGGATGTTTATGTGCGTCTCGATCCATAACAAGCAAAGCCTGGTGTGCAGAGTGGAGTGTGCGACTGAGTGGGTACATGTTACACGACTGATTCTGAAAGCAGCAGAGCTAGCTAGCCAACCCACAGTGGAACTGCTTTGTCTGGACAATTAGTCCCGCAGTGCCGGGGCCCCGTTAGCAAGCCTGGCTCTTGTAAGATTCACATCCTACACAGGAGCCTTTTTTCAACTTTTACAATGGAGTCAGAGGAGTTCAGGTCTCCTGTTACATAGATCCAGCCACAGCCCCTTCAGTGCCAACTCGCTCAGATTCCCCAGTGTTGAATCCCAGGGCACAGTACACCCTGCATCACTGTTCAGGCTTCTTACATCATTCGCTTTGGGACAGCGAGATGCTGAGGGGCGTTGCCCAGCTGCTAGGAGCGTAAGAGAGAGTGCATGGGCTGCTCACTGACATTACCAGGACTGCCTACCCCAACCGGGCAGAGACCAGGGGTGTGGGGCCCCAAAAATCATCACCTTGGCTAAAAAATCCAGAGGTTTCTAAAAATCCCACCTTTTTGGTTCTGGTTCTTTGTCTTCTGGTTTCAGAGCCTTTAGGTCACAGTCTGGGCCTGTTTTCCGGGATTCCCCCCCGCAATCATGAGGGCAAGACATTTCCTTCTTTTTTCCAATGCAAGCTGAGAATGTCCAATAATCCGCTGACTCCAGGCCGTTACAGACAAACACAATTACTGTGGCGCTTGTGATAAAACGGTGGCTCTCTCCTGATGGTGTAGGGGTGGGCTCAGCCAGAGAAGAAGGGTGGCCCCATGGTAAGGGAACTGCTGTAGGTGATCTGGACTCAGTTCTCACCTGTTCTGCCTCAGACTTCCAGTGTGACCTTGGGAAAGCCACAGGGGCCAACGTGAGACAAGGTGGGTGAGGTAATATCTTCTGTTGGACTAACTTTGCAGAGGTGATCAGCTGGTAGGGTGATGGGGCAGACATGCATCTTAGCCAGCCAGCTAGGTCTTTCCATTTACAGTCCTGTCTGGTTTTGCAGCGGTGATGCTTCTTGGCTTGTGTGGAGCATACTCACGCAGACTGAGCATGCTTAGTAACACTGCTGAATCCGGCTGTCCTCACTCTGTCCCTATCAGCAGGAGCGGGTCAGCTGTGGACATCAGGGACAATAACATGCAGCATTGTTATTGCGATGGAGCTATTTCCAGACCACCAAAGATTTAGCTCATTCTTAGAGCGGAGTGAACCTCAGACTTTCCATCCTGCAGGAAATTCTAACTCTTCAACGTTTGTTTTCATCCTGAATGGAGGGAAAAAATATCCAATTTTTCATGGAACCAAACATTCTAAAAAATTTCCCCTCAGAAATGTCAGAAAGTTGAATGTCAGCATATCTGATCGAAGCACAATGTCTCCTGGTGGCCTCCGGGTTCCCAGCCCAGTGCACCTTCACCTAAGTTAAAAGGCAATTTGAAGAGGGAAAAGCATGAAAATGATAATGAGGCTCCATCTTATTTAGTCCCTGTCTGGAGCAGTTATGTGTGGCACGCCGAAGCGAGCAGTCTAGATATTGAGCTCTTCCTAGCACAGTACTGATCACAGCTGCCCATTGAAGGGTATTCACTGGTGCTGTCTGTGGCAGGAGACAAGACTAGTGTCTGACCTGGGCTGACAGCGCCCAGGAATGCTCTTCTTTTCAGAGCCTGTCTTTGGTCTCTTGATTTGGCCCTATTTTTCAGACGCTGCAGAATGGCCACTTAGAGGGGTTGCCAAGCAGCTGAGCCAGGGATTCTGGAGCCTGAGGGTCCAGGCCCCATTTCAGTGCATCCCCCTGCCCCCAACCTGACAGCCTCAGGATAGTGGGACCCTCCTCCTTGGCAGGTGGGTGACAAAACCCATCTCACCCATCCCAGTTTGGTTCTGTGTGAACCTGCTTCAGAGCCCTGCTGTGCTGCTGGAAGAGAGAAGTCAGCAAAACCCCTCCCGGGGCTCCCCTCCAACGCTCCCCCGAATCTACCACAGCCGGGGAGCTCCATCCTGTTTGGGGCAGGGGGCTGCACACTCCCACATTGCTCCATCTCATTAGCATAACTCCACCTGTGCCACTTTGACAGCAGCTTATTAGCATAGACATGCCCAGCCTGATCCCTCTCTGAAGGAGCATTTCTCTAGGGCATGGAGTGGAAACTTTCAGTCTCTTCACCTTCCCACAGAGCCTCAAGCATGGAGCATGCATGAAGAGCAGAGAATAATTCAAGAGAGGAAGTGAGGTCTACCACTTATGGGAAGGGCCTGGGAGTCAGGACTCCTGGGTTCTAGTCCTGACACTGGATATATCAAGTCACTGCTCTGTGCCTCAGTTTCTGCATCTGTAACTTGGGGGCAACAATCCTGACACCCTCCGGTCATCAGTTTTTGTAAGCAGGTGGTGCCAGAGGAGGACAGGGGGTGTTGCTATCATGGGGGTCTGTCCCAGACCTTATCTGCCTTCCGTTGTGGGGCATGAGACGTGGGCATTGTGGGTCCTTGGGCTTGCCCAGCTGAGCCCCCTGCCACACTTGTTCCAGCCTCGCTGGGGCCCAGATAAACAACCACCCGCAGCTGGGAGCAGCCCGTGCAGTCGGCAGCTGATCCTCTTAGCCCAATCCTGCAGGGATCCAGCACTAATTCACCTTTAAACACAGGATTGTCGGACATGGTAAATGAACGAAGCAGCAGCTTATCCTCCCCATCAGCTGCCAGAACGACAGTGAGCACAGAGGGGCCTGCTGGAGCAGGAGGGGGCTCGTCCCAGGTGGGCAGCCCAGCCCTCAAGGGGCGCCGCGGGAGCGGTGAGCAGAACGGATGCGTGGAACACCCTTCCCACCCAACTGGCTGGGTGCCAGCCTGTGGGGCAGGCAGCAGGTGGCTGGGCAGAGCAGGGAGCTTTGCCCCTTCCAGCTCCTTCCCTGCCCCATGCAGAGTCAAAGGAGAGGGAGAGTTGCCGCTGGCCAGGGAATCCTGCCCATCCCTGGCTTAGCACTACCTAACGCTGCAGGGGATCAGAGTATTAGAATAAAGGGGGTGGGACTGGCCCCAGGGGAGCCCCATCTGCAGGGGCTTCCCAGCCATGGCTCTCGCTGGCTTCTGGCTGTGCTGGGAACCGGGAGCCAGTCAGAGCAGGGGCTACCAGGGGGAAACCATGAGGCAGCAGAGGAGGGAAGGGCCGGACATCGGTGGGTCTGGTACTGCATGAGCCAAGAGAAGGGGGCTGCAAGTCCCTACAGGATAGTTAGAAGGTGCCTGTGTTTGGCGAGGATCAGAGTGGGGTGCAGGGGAGACTCACTGTAACATACCAGTGTGAACAGCCCTGTCTTCCTGAGACCCTACAACAACAAACTGAAGCACACAGCCCGGCCTTCCTGAGACCCTACGACAACAAACCGGTGCGCACAGCCCAGCCTTCCTGAGAGACCCTACGACAGCAAACCGTGCACACAGCCCGGCCTTCCCGAGAGACCCTACGACAACAAACCGGTGCGCGCAGCCCGGCCTTCCTGAGAGACCCTATGACAACAAACCGGTGCGCGCAGCCCAGCCTTCCTGAGAGACCCTACAACAACAAACCGGTGCACGCAGCCCGGCCTTTCTGAGAGACCCTACAATAACAAAGCTGTGTGGGGCAGCTCTGTGTGAGTGTCTCTTCCCTCAGTGAAACCCATGTACACTGACTCCATGACTCCTGTCCTGATTACTGCCTGTGTCAGTCGCTGTATGGGCAGCAGCATGTGTCACTAGGGGAGGCTGGCTAATGCCTGTTCAGCCAGGAGCTCTCTCCCCGGCCCGTGGCTGGGCCCGTTGTATGCTCACTGGCACAGCGCATTAGCTGGTCCTGGAGCTGTCGCCTTTCCCCAGGGCACAGTCCCTACACAGCTGGCTGCTAAACTGAGCTGTGACCAGCTTAGTGCGTCCCCAGGGCGGGTTACGAGATGGAAACAGAGGCCCCTGGGCTCCAGCTCCAGCGAGACCCAGCTGTTGTTTGTGCTGTTCAGTGGGGGAAATGCTGAGCTCATGGCACAGGTACTAAGCTGCACCCCCCGGGCCCAAGTGCAGCCTTGGCCCTGCATTCAGGAGCCTGCCCACAGGCACAGAGTGCCCAAGCCCAGGTGACCCCAGCCAGCTGGTGCCTGAGCAACCTCACCTCAGCTTGGGCCAGGGTGAGGGAGGCTGGCCCAGTGCTGGGCTCAAGGCTCAGTGTGCCTTAGGATGAGGCCCTTAGCCCTCTGAGCCTCAGTTTCCCCATCTGTACAACGGGGAGACCAACCCTGCCTTGCCTCACAGGCCGTCGTGCAGTTAAAGATATGAATGCCTAGGATGTGCTCAGACAATACTGTAATGTGGGGGGAAGACATCCCTGAGCTCCAAAGTCAGACCAGGCCCAGCCCTGCAGCCGCTAACACTGCACTGGCATGGGGGCACAGCTGGGCGTCGGCCCTTCACAGCAGCATTACTTGGGCCACCGCTCTGTGCTCTCCCCCACAGCCAGTGCCCCCTAGCACAGCCCACAGGCTGCTCCCCAGAACGTGCCCAGGGCGCCGAAGCCCAGGTCCAGCAATGGCAGATGGCGCGCTGCCCAGGGCTGGTAGCAGAACCCCCCGTTCATCTCCTCCCTCCTGAGAGCACAATGGGGCGGGGGTCTTTGTGGCTCCCAGATGCAGCTTGTGAGTCATCATCACCAGGCTCAGCTTGGCCATTTGCTAATTAACCCGCCCCAGCGCACCAGGGGCCAGGAGTCTGACATGAAACTGCCTTAACCATCCATCATGAGCTTGGCACAGGTGACTCACCCACCCCCATCTAGCCCTGTAGGAGCCTTCCTGGCCCAACAGCTTAGCCTTAGCCTGGAAATGCAAAGGGCCCTCCTCCTGTTCTGGGCTGCGGCAAGGTGCAAAGCTCTGCGAGCCAGGCTGCACTGCTTCTGCATTGCTTGTTTGTTTCAAACCTCTGCTCCAGGAATTATTTTGGCCTGTGTCATCCAGGAGGGGTCAGCCTAGAACTAAATAGCTCCTTCTGGCCTTGGAATGGCTGAATCTCCCAGCGCTTTACCCACTGCATACAAATCAACACTTCACCCACTGCTAAAATACAGCCACCTCTGGGGTGGAGTGCAGTTGTCACTCTGAGCCAGCCACATTGCTTGTAGGCAGTGAAAGAAGGCAACTGCTCAAGCTACAGAGGGGGGCAATTGCAGCCAAGCTGTAAGGGCCAAGCTGGCATTTAGCCAGGCCCCTGGGCTCACACCCTGCCCCTTCGGAAAGGCTCTGCTACTGGAGAGTGGGTTGTTGCAGTGCCAGGGGCCCTACTCACCAGCCAGCAACGATGGCAGATACAAACTGCTCCCAGGGACCCACTTAGCCCCCCTCTGCTGCAGGGGGGGACAGGGCCCTGTGGGTGGGCACAGCAATGGCTGGTGTGTGGCATCGGCAGTGCCAAGAACACTCAGCTGGGAGAAAGGGCGCAGGCAAGCTCGTCTCCATAGGCAGATGGTGGGAGACCCTGGAACAGGAACTGGGAGCCATGGACTTGCACAGCCGGGCCCTGGTTGTGCTGGGGTCTGGGGAACGCCAGCAGCTCTCACCCGGGGGAAGCTGGCAACATGGGCCTCGTGCTTTGCTCCCCGGTGATGGGACGCAGGGCTAGAGAGGCCCTGGAGAGCACAGCCCCAGATTGACCTTAGTGCCCAGATGCCCAGGAGGGTAGGGATGAGGGGAGCAGTAGGGAGCTGCCTGGTCACTGCCAGGGCTGGGCCTGCCCCATACGCAAAGATGCTGTGAAATCAGAGCAGGCGGCCCCACTGCTTCACTCCCCAACCCCAGTCCAATGGGGAAGGGCTCCCTGTGACTGGGAAGCAGGAACTCACCTCAGCTGTCAACAGGAGGAGTGGCACTGGGGCGGGTGCCCGAGACTGGGCTCACACCTGCCCAGGAGAGGCCTGCACAGAGCACGCAGGGCACCGAGGCACCCCAGTGCTGAGCTCTGCGACCTGCAGGGTCAGGCGAGGGGAGGGGAAACCAGGCTAGGGGAGCATGACCCTTCTGTCCACAGCCAGTGCTCTCCGGCCCCACTGCAGCGGCATAAGAACGGCCATACTGGGTCAGACCAAAGGTCCATCAAGCCCAATATCCTGTCCTCTGACAGTGGCCAATGGCAGGTGGTGCCCCAAAGGGAATGAACAGACAGGTTATCATCAAGTGATCCATGCCCTGTCACCCAATCCCAGCTTCTGGCAAACCAGAGGCTGGACACCATTCCTGTCCATCCTGGCTAATAGCCATCGATGGACTTATCCTCCATGAATTTATCTAGAGCCCTTTTGAACCCCATTATAGTACTGGCCTTCACAACACCGTCTGGCAAACAGAGGCTAGGGACACCATTCTTGCCCATCCTGGCTAATAGCCATTGATGGACCTATCTTCCATGTATCTATCTAGCTTCCTTTTGAGCCCTGTTACAGAATTGGCCTTCACAACACCCTCTAGCAAGGGGTTCCACAGGTTGAAAATGCATTGTGCGAAAAAATACTTTCTTGTGTTTGTTTTAAACCTGCTATCTATTAATTTCATTTGGTGGCCCCTTGTTCTTATGTTACAAGAAGGAGTAAATAAAACTTCCTTATTTACTTTCTGTACACCAGTCACGATTATATAGAGCACTCATATCCCCCCTAGTCACCTCTTTTCCAAGCTGAAGAGTCCCAGTCTTATTAATCTCTCCTCATACGGAAGCTGTTCTATACCTCTAATCATTTTTGTTGCCCTTTACTGAACCTTTTCCAATTCCAATATATCTTTTTTGAGATGGGGCAACCATATCAGCACACAGCATTCAAGATGTGGGAGTACCATGGATTTATATAGAGGCAATATGATATTTTCTGTCTTATTATCTATCCCTTTCTTAATGACGCCCAACATTCTGTTCACTTTTTTTGGCTGCCGCTGCACATTGAGTGGATGTTTTCAGAGAACTATCCACAATGACTCCAGATCTCTTTCTTGAGTGATAACAGCTAATTTAGACTCCGTCGTTGTATGTGTATAGTTGGGATTATGTTTTCCCCTTGCAGAGCTCAGGCCAGGGTTCCCAGGTGTCGGGGGAGCCTTGCCCTGGCTCACAAGACCCAAGGAAATCAGCAGTGGAGTTCTGTGCCCACCTGGGGAGCTGGGTGCACCCAGCTCCCCATCAGGGTCAGCTTGTCCCCCGATTCCCACTGTGCAGCAGGTGTCCCCATGTCTGCCTGGCCCCTGCAGATGGCACTGCCATGGTGGGTATCGGGCACTGGGCAAGTGGGGGCAGCCCTGGCACCAGAGGCTAATTGGGGGCTGGGTTAAGGGCTCAGGCTCATGTAAGCAAGAAGGCAGATTAATTACATTATGGGCAAGCAGCACTGGCAAAGCTTAGCCTAAATCCCGGCAAAGCCCTTAATACCCTTTAAGGGGAAATCACGCTGCAGTGCAAATCCCCGACTGCCCATGGTACGCCCAGACCATGCTCCTGCCTGGGGAGAGGGAAAGGGGCCTGGCTGGCTTTCCCTGCCCCCTGGTCATGCTCCAGCGCCATCACTGGGACCTAGCTCCAGCACCACCCCAGGGTGATGGACTTCACGCGCTAATGAGGCTTAGCTCGAACTGGAACCCAGGCTGCAGTCCCAGGTCCTGGTGGCCCTTCCTGGGTAGATGGGGGGGAAGGGTACAATGGTTAGGGCACTGGCCTATGCTGGGTTCCTGCCATTTGCAGCATCAGGGAATTCAGATGCCACAACCAGCCTTAACTTGGCCCTGGCACCTGCCCAAGCTGGAGCTATGTGACCCCCGAGTGGGCAACCAACCCGTTACCCCTTGTGCTAAGCTGTGAGACAGTCTCCACTAGCCCCCCAACCTGCTTCTAGCTGGCCCCACCCCAGACTGGCTAAGGGCCAGAGATTCTTCCCCACCCCACAGCTCACAACATCCTGCCCCAGGCAGCCAGAAACACCAGCCCCACTCTATATACGGATGAGGAGCCCACTCTGTCCCCTGTCCCCTACAGCACCGCTCCTCTCGGACCAGAGCCTGCCAGGCAGGGCCAGGGGCACCAGCATGTCTATGTCTGCTGGAGTGATGGGGCTCGAGCAGAGACCCTCCACTGGGGTTAGCAGGGGTTCTCGTTCTGCAGGCCCACGTGGGAGAGACAGGGCAGGCACTGACCTCCCCTCCTCCCCAGTTACCCAGTCTCAGATCTCAGCCGAGCTCCAGGGGCAGCCAGGGCCCTGCACCCAGCACTGGACTGTCAGGGGTGAACACCCATCAAGCAGCTGCAGGCTGGCACCTGTGCAGGGGAGGGCCCACATGGCAGAGACAGAGCCTGGCCACAGACACTTGGCGCTGCCTCTGGGCTCCAGGCCTGGGCGTTTAGCAGCAGCACATCCAAGTTTTCCTGCGAGAGGGTAATTGGCTCCTGTTGGGGGGGGCTCCTGTGCTGCAGCAGGGGGCTTGCCACCCCCGACAGAGCCTCAGACTTGGCGCCTTTCCTATTGGCAGGGGAAATAGTCGTAGCAGGGCCCAGCTGTTCCCAGAATGCCTTCATTGCTTCCCACCAGGACCCCAGCCGCTGCCAGCTCGGGGCATCCCCAGCCCATGATGCACGGTGGGCAGGAAGGGGGCACTGGACTTCTGACTTCATGGACCCACCTGCAGCAAGCTGCCCTCTCCCGGTCCAGGAGCTGCCCTGCCACCTCCCAGAGCCAGCTGGATGGGCCACTGCAGGCCCTTTGCACCTGCCATTTACAGCAAGTGCCACTGAGAGGGAAGTGAGGTGGCAGCAGGGCACACGGAGCTCCAGCATGCCAGCTTTTGGGGCAGGAGGCAGACGCCAGGGACAGCCACACTCTGGGATGTGCTTCCCTGGGGCATGGAAAGCTGCTGGGACCTGATTAATTGCACTCCAAGAACTTCTCTCCACCTGGCTTAGAGATGCCACCACCCCACCACTGCTTTCTCTGGGAGCCCCAGGGCAAGTGGTGCAGATACCACCCTCTCCCTGCTCCCACTCCTGGGAAGGGAGAAGGCAGGGCCCATTCTTCAGGGACCGTGGCCTTGTCCTCCCTGTCCTACGAACTTCCCCCAGCCCTGCAACACTCCCAAGCCAGCTTCCTCTCCAGGCCCCAGTGCCCCAAGCAGGCTGAGTCACCAACAGTGCTAGTATCAGCTTTAGCCGCCCAAAGCCAGGCCTACTCCCCCTTTTCCCCCACGGCTAAGCCTGGTGCATCACCCCACTTCCAGCTAATCAGCAAGGGTCTCTGCTCCTTTCACCTTCTAAGCTAGGTCACCTCTCCAGCAGCTCCTGCCACCTGCCTCCGATGCAGACTCTTCCTAAGGTGGGACCGTCTCCTGCATTGGACACTTTCCCTGGACGCAGCCTCCCCAGGACCGGGCTGCCAAAGGTATTTAGGCCCCTAAAGGTTTTCAAAAGTTGCGCTAAGTTCAGAGCGGTGACCACTCCTCCCAGGGCCAGGGAATCAGAGGCAAGTAGCACCCACACACGTCACTGCAGGAGAGACAGGGAGCGAAATGTAAAAGTGTTTTAATATAAATATAGATACATCTGAATGGGTCCAGGACAGAGAATATAAGCCCGGCCTCCAGAGACAGGCAGCCCCGACACTCACATAGGCTTGGTCACTCTTTGCATGTTTAAATCAACTAAAGAATATTTCTGTGGCAGTAAAAACCAACCCCCCACACAAACACACACCCTGGGGCACACAGCTTCCCCGGGGCCTCCTGGGAAACAGCGAGCAGAACTCCCCCTCCAGCTGTCAATGGGAAGGGCTGGCATTGAGCAGTGCTGAAAGCCCAGGGTCCAGGCCTCAAAGGCCAGGCACATGTGATGGGCATGGATGCTGGTACCTTCCTAGATGGTGAGTGCAGGTCCCCTGCCAGGCTATGCCCATGGCCAGGGCGGCCCCAATGCCCATCTGCAAGTGCCAACACCTGAGCTGAGCTGGGCAGGAGTCAGCTCTGTGCAGGGGTGCCCTGCCCCCTCACTGTCCATGGCTGTGGCCTGACCGGGGGCACAGCACTGCAGGTGAGGCTGTCGTGGCCGTTACCGAGCAGGCTGGGATGGCACTGTGCTTGTGGCAGCAGGACAGGACAGATCCGTTTCCATGCCAGCACCCTTAGCGAAGCACAGCGAGGAGGGGAGCAAAGCACAGGGCAGGGCCGCGGCCAAGGGGAAGGAGGTGAGGGACGTCTCCCCTGGAGGCAGCAGCAGCTCCAGGGGGAAGGTTCCCAGGCTCGGCTTCCTCCACAAAGCCATGTTCTGGCTTCTCTCAGGGACAAGGAGAGAGAGGAGCCTGCAGAGCTGTAGGGGTGGGATTAGGGCAGCCGGCCTGAGGAGTCATAGGCCGAACCTTTTTCCAAAGATCCAGCTTGGGCACTGAGACAGGCCCAGGTGGAAAGCAACTCCCTGGGGTGAGGGTGGGCGTGGGGGGCACAGGAAAGCTGCCGGTGCAGACCGGGCCGAGGGAAGTGGGGCCGGGGTCAGGCCAGTCCCTGCAGGGAGAGCTGTGCGCACAGGGCGATGGGGAGCTCAGTCACTGTGGTCCAGATCTCCCTGGAAACACAGGACCCAGGGGGCTCCAGCCTCATTTGCCCCATGGGACACGATGCCCCTGGCCCCAGGCTGTGCCAGGGGAACCCGGCCTCTGGCTTCCCCATAGTCCCTGGCTGGCTTGAAAGAGGCTGGAAACACCTGGTGGGCAGCAGGCTCTGGTGCCCACAGCTCCTGGCGCACAGGATTTACAGTGTAACCCTGACCTCTCTTGCAGTGCCAGCCCTGCGAGTCTGTGCCGGGTGCCGGCAGGGGGTGCCTGGCGCTGGATGCTGGCAGGGGGTGCCTGGCCACGGCTCCCTGGCTAGACGAAGGGCACCAGGAGTGATATGAGCACCAGGAGTGGCAGGGTGCCCAGCAGGCTCGGCCGGGGGAGCAAGGCTGAGCCCCGCAGGGTCTCCTTGTTAGTCTCGTCCACGGCTGAGCCCCGCACGCTGCCGGGCGGCCTGGCTCGCGCGCTGCACAGGTCGTGCAGGTTCCCTTGGAACTGGATCTTCCTGGACTCCTGGCGCAGCGACTCCCAGATGGCAGCAGCTTCATCAGGGCAGCGGGACAAGACCCTGTTGGCGCAGGTGTGAAAGTCGTCCCAGGACCTGGGCCGAGGAGACGAAGGAGTCAGAGACAAAGGCCAGGAGGGTCCCCTAGCCTGTGTGTCACACCGACTGACAGGCCCCCATGCCTATAGCTAGCCCAGGCCTGCTCCGCCCCACGCCTAACTAGCCTGGCCCCTCCCTGCCCATAACCAGCCTGGCCCTGCCCTACCCTGCCCCTAGCCAGCACTCCCCAGCCCCTCGCCAGCCTGGCCCCCACCCTGTCCTGCCCCATCCCTAGCCAGCCTGATATAGCCCACCTGGCCCCACCCTGGCCCCTCCCTGCCCATAACCAGCCTGGCCCTGCCCTACCCTGCTCCTAGCCAGCACTCCCTAGCCCCTAGCCAGCCTGGCGCCCACCCTGCCCTGCGCCATCCCTAGCCAGCCTGATCCCATAGCCAGACTGGCCCCACCCTGGCCCCTCCCTGCCCATAACCAGCCTGGTCCTGCCCTACCCTGCCCCTAGCCAGCAATCCCCAGCCCCCAGCCAGCCTGGCCCCCACCCTGCCCTGCCCCGTCCCTAGCCAGCCTGATCCTATAGCCAGCCTGGCCCCACCCTGGCCCCTCTCTGCCTCACCGCTAGCCAGGCTGGCCCTGCCCTGGCCCTGCCCTGCCCCACCCAGCCTGGCCCTGCCCTGGCCCTGTCCTGTCCCACCCCTAGCCAGGCTGGCAAGGTTGCTTGGGCTAGTGCAGACCTTTCAGAAAGAGCTGCCCAGCCTCCCTGTGTGAAGAGCCCCATGCTCATGGCTAGTCCCCCCCAGCCAACGAGCAGGATGAGACATGGCCCTGTGCAGATCAGCCCTCCCGGACTCCACCTCCACGCTCCGGCCAGCTGTCTGATTCCCGCACAGCGAGACCCACTGCTGACAGGACACACCCCAGGAGCCAGGCTGGGAACCTATCCCCTGGGCCCCTCGACCTGAGGTCCAAAAGGTTCTGCCGAGAGCACCAGTGCTGCCCCCCTTGCCCCCCACCCCCACAGCCTAATCCCCTCTGGCTAGGGGGGCAGCTGCTGGGAGGCTGGGGCACTGCTTCTCTCACCTGCAGATGGTGTCCAGCTCCTGCCCATCCTGCCCACTGTCCTCCTGCTGCTTCTGGACACTCTGGGCCATGCTGTCCCCCAGGCTGATGAGGCATTCGGCAAAGCCTTTGTAGATGGTGTCACACCTCCTCCCAGCCGTGCTCACTGGATCCTCGGCCACAGCTGCACAGGGGACAAGAGTCACTGATTAGCCCCTGCCCCAGCTTTCAGCCCTCACCGGGCAGGTCTGCAGCCCGGTCCCAGCTCCCCTAGGCCCCACACGGGTATGGAACAGCTTCCATATGAGAGAGATTAATAAGACTGGGACTTTTCAGTTTGGAAAAGAGATGGTTAAGGGGCGATATGATTGAGGTCTATAAAATCATGACTGGTGCAGGCAGAATGAATAGGAAGTGTTATTTACCTCTTCACACAAGACAAGAACCAGGGGTCACTCAATGAAATTAACAGGCAGCAGGTTTAAACAAACAAAAGGAAATACTTCTCCACACAGCGCACAGTCAACCTGTGGAACTCATTGCCAGGGGATGTTGTGAAAGCCAGAAGTATGACTGGGTTCAAAATAGAACTAGCAAAGTTCCTGGAGGACAGGTCCAGCAGTGGCTGTTAGCCAAAATGGTCTGGGACACAATCCTATGCTCTGGGTGTCCCTAGGCCTCTGACTGCCGGATGCTTGGAGGAGAAAGGGAGGCATCAAGACGCCCTGGAGACTGGTACTACTGGGTAGCCTCCATGCCCCGAGCAGGGGGACGTTTGCTGGGCAGGGGGCACTGCCACTGCTGACCAGCTCAGTCCACATCACACTCCAGCCCTGGCATCCAAGGGAGCAGCTGGAGCTGCAGACAACACCCCACCCACGCATAGCTGTCTGTGTCTGGGGTTTGCATTCGCTCCCCAAACCTCCTTCCCAGCCAACGAGCTGAGCCCAAAGCCGCCAAGCTCAGGGGTGTCTCCCCATTCAGCTTCCCACAGGAAGGGGGCTCCTGGCAAGGAGGCACCCGTGGCAGGTGGCTGGAAAATTCCCCTCAGAGCCCCCGTTGCTCTGGGCAACCCGGAGAGGGACGCACAGGAGTTAGTTGCCTTTATCCTACATGGTCCCTCCCAGTCCTACGCTGGGGCCAGGGCGCTGGCAGCAGCTGCAGTGGGCAAAGCGGTGCTCCAAAGGGGTTGCAAGAAGCCAGGAGTGGGCTCCCCGGCTTCCCGTGGGCCTGGCCCATGTCCCATGTGCTAGAGCCTGGTCCTGCAGGGAAAGTCCAGGCAGCAGCATCCCTTGGGATGGAGAAGGGCTGGGACTGGCTGGGACAAACGAGATGGGGAATGCTTTACTGCTGGGCAAGCAGACTGACCCTGTGGCTCTGTCCCAGGCTGCCTGGTGTTGGCTTGAAGTGCTGGCTGCTGAGCGTACAGCACGGAGGCCTGGCCTGGCACTACCGGAGCCTGGTGCCTCATGCAAAGCCAGTGCATTGCAGGAGTCCTGTTGTGCACCCAGCTGGGAGGAGGAATGCCAGCCGTGGGGTGCTGCATCACGCCACAACGCAAGGACTTCCCCACGTACACAGGGAGGAGGCCAGCCCCCGCATACCTGATGCGAGCAGCTCCTGGGACGTGCCTGGCAGGCTGCTCTGTGAGTCTGTGAAGCTCTGCCCAGGCACCAGCAGAAGCAGCACCCTGACAGGGCTGCCCCTCCCACAGGGAGGAAAGCGGGACAATCTCAGAATTCTTTATTAAAGCAACAAAGTTGGGTTAATGACAGACAAGCCAGGGGCAAGGTGGAAACCCCCCCCCCCCCCAGAATTCTCAGTGCCCGGCCCCACAGAAGATGCCTTATGGGATCTTGCAGGATAAGGCGGATTTAACCTTCGCCATCAGCCAGAGGGCAGAGCCTGGCACAGTATTGCCCTGCCGATGCTGGAGGAGAGGGGGGCCATCTGACCACCTGGGACCCTCTCCTAGTGGTCTGGGATGTGGCACCTGCCTTAACCCCCTCCGTGCCCACTTCTGGCCCAGCAAGTGCCACGCAATGCCATGCCCACAGGCCACTCTCCAGCACAGGTACAGGGGACGCCTGGGCCCAAGGCTGTGATAACTGCCTTGGCAGGTGCAGGCGCTGCCATGGTCTGTGGCAAATCTCCCTGCCTTTGCTACCAGCTGAGCAAGACGCTGCACTGTCAGCATGAGTCACTGCTCCAAGTCTTGGCACACCTGCAATGGGGCTAATCGAGGGGTGCGGGCTGAGCAATCCCAGGCCTCACATGCTCACTTAGCGCCAAGGGACACTGGCAGTGCCACTCCTGAGGCGGGGCAGGGCAGTACCCCACCCCTCCATTCCCAGGACCCCTGAGACTCAGCAAATGGTTGAGATCAACTGAGGAGGAGAAAGCAACAGAACTAAATCGGCAGCACTTGGTTAACCAGTGATGGAGGGCGGGGTGAGAACAGCCTAGGAACACCTGGGGGGGCACCACACAGAGGAGAGGGATTCATTGGGGTGCTATGGGAGTGGGGCTGGAACGAGCAAAGGAAAACGCAGGCTGTCAGGGAGCAGTCCCTGGCAGAAGATCTGCTGGGCTGGGAGACAGGCTCTCCAGGACAGGGCACACCCTGGAGACACCATGCTGCAAGGAGCTGCCCCAGGGGTGGATCTTTTCCCTGCTCAAGTTTCTAGCATTTTATATATAAAGGCCATTTCTATCCAAAGCTCAGATCATGTGACTCCAGCTGCTGCTACCCTAGGGCAGAGCCCTGCGTGGAACGTTTTTAATCCTGCCCCACAACACCCACTCGCTCTGCATTGGTTCTTGCATTCTTATCCCACTCCCACCGGCAAAAACCGCTGCTCCCCAAAAGCCCTCAAGAGAGACAGATTCTCCTATGCTACTAAAAACACAATGGTTGGTTAATAGATTATCAATAAATGGAATTCAGACAATTTTTACCACTAAAAGAATAAACAAATTTTGCCTAAATCACGTACAAAATACTTTAACTCCTGTTTTAATAGGCATCAAAGCTCTTTCAATCCCTCGCTTAAATTTAAGTATTAAAACCTTTATTTAAAAATTAAAACAAAAAAAATGGCTTTGCGTTGCTGAAGTTTGATCTAGGACAAACTGCTGTTGTGTGTATAGCCCATGGAATGTCAAAACAAACTGCACTACAATTTTGCCTTAAAAGGTGCAGATTTTTGTTAATGATTATAGAAATTAACATTTAAAAAAACAAAAAAAAAAATGGGAATTTTTAAACTGCTGTGACATTCCCCAGGCTACAGTCTGGATTGATAGACAGTTGTGTCCCCTCAATTCCCCAACCTGGGGTCTTTTACCTTGCTTTGCTGAGAGCAATCGCTTCTGGTCTCCATCCAGCATGTAAATCACTCCCAGCTATATCGTCTGAGTGCTGTAGCCAACCCACTCTTGAATTATATGGCCAGGCAACACCAGCAAACTCCCAATCCCAGACTTTCCCCCAACAATGTGCATCTTGTCCAGGAGGGTGCTGGGCAGTACAATACAAGCTCATAGAAAGGCCGTCATTTCATTAATAGAAAATTATATGCATAAACCTTGTTATCTCAAATGGAGTTTCGCAAACACTTCAATCCAAACACACACTGGTTTAGCTCAAACACAGACAGATGTTAAGCTGTTACAAGTAGAGAGGCATAAAAATCAGGACTGGTTATAAGAAGATAAAATACATCTAATACCTAACTTAACAGGCTAAATGAATGCAGAGCAAAGGTTTCTCTCACCACATGCTCTAGTAGGCTAACTGGTTGGAAACGTTTCAGCCAAGACCCCACCCCCAGTTCAGTGTTAATTTTCTTGTCCTTCAGGTGTTGTTGATGCCATGAGCAGAGAGAAAGGGAGAAGCATTTGGGGGGCATCTGTTCCCTTTTATAGCTCTCTTTTTGAGAATCTCTCCAGCTGAGGTTCAGGAGACAGAAGGTCTGAGGGGATGGGAACCTCCAGCTTTTTCTTTGCCAAAATGTACATTTCTTACTCACACCCTTTTTCCTGCCAAAGAATGGCCACTTAACCAGACAATACTTCATTTTTGATTTTGTGGACACCTGGCTGAGGTGTCAGTCTGCCTTTGAGGCACAGGTTTATGCCTGCTTTTCTAAACTTAGAATATGTCTCAGTAACGTCATACAGTAGAATCTTACAACTTTATGTTGCCACACATTTTACCAGACAATAATGATCAGCAAATTATGAGTTTTCAAATGATGCCTCACTTTGGACATTGTACAAAATTCATTATAGTTTTGTAAAAAGGATGAGCATAGGAATACAGACAGTCACAACCGCTTAAGCACCCTTTCTAGAAATTTGAAATATACCATTCATATGTCAAGATTCTTATTGCTTTTCGACAAACATTTAACAGGAAAACTGCTCACTGAACTAGGTTTTTGATAGAAATAAATTTTAAAAAGAGGCTCAAAACTAAGTGATTGATAATAAGGTCAATTTAAAACAGCAGATGTACCTGCACTTGCATTTTGTTTTCTCACAAAATATCACAGTCTGTGGGGTTTTTTGTCCACTCAATCCTGCCTGCAACAAAGTACATTTTACCTGCTCCCACTATTATGGCAGTGGTGGGACCCCAGCCCCGCTGCAGGGCTCTACCCTAGGAGAAGGGCCAGACTGCTCTCTGCTTGTGGTCCCTGGGAGAGATGCGCTTCACCTCCATAGGACAGATCATCACTGCCCCGTTCCCATGCAAACCCGCCAGGGCCAGCAAGAGCCCTGAATTCAACGACAGCTTCTGAGCCAGCTGCTGCCACATACCTGCAGGACCCAAGCCCCAGCTGCGGAACAAGCAGCCCAAATTACAAGGAAGTTGTATTAAATGTCCTAGACACAAGGAGGTTAACCACCTGGGGGGGAGGAGGGAGCTGTTTTCCTGATTCGTGGTGATGTCAGTCGGGGGTGGGGCTCCCACAGTGGCACCTAGGCTGTGCCCACTTACAGGTAGCAGCGTGGAGAGGGGGGCAGGGATTCCCAGAGCCTGAGTCTAGCCTCTCTACACCAGTAACCCCACCAGCTCTCTACACCAGTAACCCCAGCCCAGCCCACCCCATCAAGGCCAGATGCAGCGCTGGAGAATCAGTGTGGGATGTGGTGGCTGGCAGGCAGCCTCCCCATGGCGAAGGTGGCAGGAGGTGCTCAGCGGGGAGTTGCACTCTGCACACCCCCCTGCAGCAAGCGAGTCAGGAGAGAGAGCAGGCAGCCCCAGGGTACAGCTCACCGGCCCTGCACTTGCTTTGGAGCTCTGCAAAACTCTGCGCCAACGAGAAGGAAGCTGATTAATATTTTAAGGAAGCTGCCCTGATTCAGCCTGATCAAACACATCAACAGCCACCCCCGCAGCCCAGCTCCTCCACACAGGCAGGGCTTCCGAGCCGCCGGGCTGGAGTCCCCACAGCCCACTGGGAAGCGAGCACAGGGAACTGGCCAGAGAAGAGGGCAGAAAGCAGATCATTAGCTGGGGCATGCGGCCAGCCCCTACTCTGGGAACAGGCTGCATGTTCTTCTGGTGCAGCCTGCCAGCGAGGCACTGGGGTCAGGCTGGCAGCTTGCCAGCGGGCCACCCGTGTAAAATCAGATCCACGTTCCCGCAACCTTAATCTTTGCTTAGGCTCCTTTGCTGGCGCTAGTCGGCTGGTGGCCAGGGCTTGAGGGAGCAGCCCAGTGCAATGGGGCTGCCTGTCAGTCATTCAGCTCTGCTCATGCACCTGTGACTAAGCCAGAGCAGACTAGGGGAGGCCAGGGTCCATATGTCCCTCCCCATAGGGCTTCAGTCCAGGGTCACCAATGAGCTGAGGCACAGGCAACTGGGTGGTCACCCTGGCTGCCAGCTTGGGCTGGGCTCTTTTGCGTTCGACCACTTGGGGGCAGCAAATATTTTCCAGCAAAACACCAGGGGCTGGCCCTGCTGGCCACCCAGCACACACCCCAGGCCTCCCCACAAACTCATCGGACATGGGTGTGACCAAGTGGGACTGTTCTTAATGTTTCCTCTGAATACTGTGTGGGTGCCTCAGTTTCCCCTACGCATTAAAAGTCTCCAGCGTGCATAAATAGCCGACAATCTGTCTCCTAGCAACAAATGGCTGGGGCCTTCCACCCCTTGCAAGGGAATAGCTAAAGGTGAACAAAGAGATCAGGTGACCTCCTAGCCCAGGAAAGAGACAAAGGCCAGAAAGGAGGTGCTGGAGGGGGCTGGCTGGGGATGGGAAGTGAGGGCAGATGTGAGTGTCCGGCTCACTGGGCCCCAGAATGAACCCAGCTGAGGGATCCTGTTCTCTGTACCTACAAGTTCTGTTTTAGACCATGTTCCTGTCATCTAATAAACCTCTGTTTTACTGGGTGGCTAAGTCACGTCTGACTGCGAAGTTGGGGTGCAGGACCCTCTGGCTTCCCGAGGACCCCGCCTGGGCAGACTTGCTGTGGGAAGCGTACAGAGGAGCATATGCTGAATGCTCCAAGGTCAGGCCCAGGAGGTGAACCCGTGTGAGCGTCTTTCCCTGAAGACAGTCTGCTCTGAGGGAGAGGAGGCTCCCCAAAGTCCTGCCTGGATTTGTGGGGAGCAGTTCCAGAGCATCGCCCGGGGACTCTGTGACAATGGGTCACAGACAGACTCCAAGTCTCCCGAGTCCCACTCCTGTGCTGTAACCACTTGCCCACACTCCCTTTCCAGACTGGCTGCCTGCAGCCCACGTGCCTAGTGTCTGAGCCAGGCAGGACCGCTGGGACCATCTAGCTCGGCCCCCTGTGTAATGCCTGCTGAACTAGAGCAGAGCTTTCCGAAAGAGATCCAGCCCTGAATCCACAACGGCCATTGCCACCAATGCACCACTGCTCAAAATCAGCCCAATTTCCAGTCAGAAATTGCCTCATTTCACCTTCCAGCCATTGGTCCACGTTACACCCTGGTCTGCTCTCCACACTGAGCTCCAGTTTCCAGCGCCCCCACAGGTGCCTCCCACCCATCCCCAAGAGGGCACACAGGCCGTGTTTAGCCTGGCTCCTTCCAGGAAGCGGCTGGGCTGGCAGCTCTCACAGATGCAATTCCTCAGTTCCTCAGCCAAGCCGGTACCTTGTGTCAAACCTCCTGGGACTCAGAGCAGCATGTAAACAGGGCCTTGCATCAGTGGCCTCTGGGGAGCTGGCAATGACACAGCACGTGCTCCGCTTAGGCACCTAGGGCCATGCTCCTCTCCGCCATTCTTTGCATTGGTCTTCACAGTTGAGAACGTGAGGAAGATTCCAAAACCTGAGCCATTCTTTCTGGGCGACAAATCTAAGGAAACGGTTAGGTGTCAGTAGAGGAGGTTCTGGAACAAACTGGTGAACTAAACAGTGATAAGTCACCAAGACCAGGTGGGATTCACCCAAGAGTTCTGAAGGAACCCAAATGTGAAAGGCAGAACTATTAACTGTAATCTGTAACCTATCATTTAAATCAGTTTCTGTATCAGGTGACTGGAGAATAGCTAATGTGACACCAATTTTTACAAAAGGCTCCAGAGGTGATCCCAGCAATTACAGGCCGGTAAACCTAATTTGAGTACCAGGGAAATTATTTGAAACTGTAGCAAAGAAAGAATTATCAGAGACACAGATGAACACAATTTGCTGGAGAAGAGTCAACATGGTTTTTGCAAAGGGAAATCATGCCTCACCAATCTACTAGAATTCTTTGAGGGGATCAAACATGTGGACGAGGGGGATCCAATGGATATCGTGTACATAGGTTTTCAAAAAGCCTCTGATAAGGTCCCTCACCCTCTTAAGCAAAGTAAGCTGCCATGAGATAGGAAGATCCTCTCACGGATCCTTAACTGGTTAAAAGATAGGAAACAAAGGGTAGGAATAAATGGTCCATTTTCAGAATGGAGAGAGGTAAATAGTGGAGTCCCCCAGGGGTCTGTACTGGGACTAGTGCTGTTCAACATATTCATAAATGATCTGGAAAAAGGGGTGAACAGTGAGGCAAAGTTTGCAGATGATACAAAACTATTCAAGATAACATAAGTCGAAAGCTGACTGCGAAGCGTTACAAAGGGATCTCACAAGACTAGCTGACTGGGCAACAAAATGGCAGATGAAATTCAATGTTGATAAAGGCTAAGTAATGCACATTGGAAAACATAATCCCAACTATACATATAAAATGATGGGATCTAAATTAGCTGTTACCACTCAAGAAAGATCTTGGAGTCACTGTGGATAGTTCTCTGAAAACATCCACTCAATGTGCAGCGGCAGCCAAAAAAGCAAACAGAATGATAGGAACCATTAGGAAAAGGATAGATAATAAGACAGAAAATATCATAATGCCACTGTATAAATCCAGGGTATGCCCACATCTTAAATGTGTGTGCAGATGTGGTCTACCCATCTCAGAAAAGATACATTGAAATTGGAAAAGGTACAGAAAGGGCAACAAAAATTATTAGGGGTATGGAAGAGCTTCCACAGGAGGAGAGATTAATAAGACTGAGACTTTTAAGATTGGAAAAGAGACGACTAAGGGGGGATATGATAGAGGGCTATAAAATCGTGACTGGTGCGGAGAAAGTAAATAAGGAAGTTTCGTTTACTCCTTCTCATAACACAACACAGAACTAGGGGTCACCAAATAAAATGAATAGGCAGCAGGCTTAAAAGAAACAAAGGGAAGTATTTCTTCACACAATTCACAGTCAACCTGTGGAACTCTTTGCCAGAGGATGTTGTGAAGGCCAAGACACTAACATGGTTCAAAAAAGAACTAGATAAATTCATGGAGGACAGGTCCGTCAATGGCTATTAGCCAGGATGGGCAGGGTTGATGTCCTTAGCCTCTGTTTGCCAGAAGCTGAGAATGAGCAACAGGGGCTGGATCACTTGATGATAACCTGTTCTGTTCATTCCCTCTGGGGCACCTGGCACCGGCCGCTGTTGGAAGACAGGATACTGGGCTAGATGGACCATTGGTCTGACCCAACATGGCCGTTCTTATGTTCACCTTCACCCCACAGCGGCTGGGAGTGCAGGGCCTAGTTTAGGGGAAGCAAGGCGGAGACCCTTGAGCAGCTCAGCCAAACAGCAGTACGGGGGGTCAGTTCAATCCAGCACGGCTGTGAAAGGTGCTAGTATCGTGGAGGGACAGGCCTGGTGCCAGGGCACAGGGCTAGAGAATATCCAGAGCCCATAGCAGCGGCTATTTCCCAGCTCAGGGAGAGAAACACCACAGTTCTGGTAGTGCCTCGCAGGACGAGTAGGAGCCTCGCCACACTGCAGAAGAGGAACAATCCTGCACTAGCCCCTGGGAAGGGCCTGATGGGACCCAACGAGCCCTTCCACTCCAAGTTCTCACTTGGCCTGGGCATCAGCCCTGGAGGTGCCTGCTCCATGGGGCTAGGAGCCCTGGCAGGCAAGCTAAGGGCAGCTGGCAGCCCAGGCTTGGCTCTGGGGAGGTTTCCAGGGGGCACGATGGGCAATGCCCTCTGTCTAGCACACTTTAATATCCCAGCCATTGGACACGGCTGACCCTGCCCGCGCTGGCAGACCAGCAGATCCCAGCAGCACTTGGGGGGGGGGCAGCTGTGCTGACACCCACCCCCCTCAGGCAAGGGCAGCTCAGGGGGTTCGTGGCAGAAACAGCACCAGCTGGGGAAATGATTCACCCACCAGCCCAGCCAGCAGGGGCAAGTCCTTCAGGGAACCGACAGGCTGACGTGCCCAGGCCCGAAACCCGCCCGGCCCACAGCACCAGTGCAAGGGGAGCGGTCAGGTGAGCCGCAGCTGGCACCTTGCGTGGCAGAGTCAACGCAGAGCCCCCCTGCTGGGCGCACCCACCCTGGGAGTGTGGCTGGGGATGGGCACCCACTAGACGAGACAGCGTGCTGAGAGTCACGGCCCTGCGCCCCACCCAGCAGCACCCGAGTGCTGCTTTTTAAAAGTCAAACGTGCATGGCTTGGCGGCAGGTCAATTAGCCAGAATATTTCCAAGGCCTCTTGGCTTGGAACATCTCTGGGGTGCCAGCGGCAGCCGCGCTCCACGGTGGCTCTACAGCACAGGGTCCCTGCCAGAGGGGAGTGTCACACCCCATCATGGAGCCAGCTGGAGCCCACTGCGGCATGAGAGAGAGAGCTCCTTAGCTTAGACACTCACGTGGCTGCTTTTCAGGCCTCAGGTGCTGGGTGCCCTGAGTCCCTCTCTGCCCCACTCAGAAAACCTGCACCAGAGGCAGATCAGAGGCCCACTCAGCTGTGCTCTGCTGTGCCCACCCACACCGTCCCCCAATTCCCTGCTCTGTGGGGCCCTGGGATCTCTTCCCAGCTTGCAGCATTCAACACACCACAAACCGGTCGCTACCCCAGCTGTGAACCCTCCTGGGAAGTACGTTAACCCGAAAATGGTGGGAAGGAGCTGCCATTCTATTTGTTTTGTAAAACTTAAAGTGACTTTTCCAAACAGCCCAGCCTGGCCCCTGCAGGTTTAGCAATAAGCAGAGTCAGCTCCCAATTCGTCCTCCCGAGAGGAAAGGACTCGGGGTCTCCCGCTGCAGGGCTTCCTCCCACCGCTGTTGGAACGGAAAGCCAAGTCTCGACCCTTCCTCCACAAAGCACTTGGCAGAGCGGGAAGTGCCCGCCACTGCCAGCCACCTCGGGGCAGAGCAGACAAACCCGAAAAGGAGGGGGGAACACGAGGCCACCGGAGGAAGCAGAATGGAATCAATCCAACTGGACCGTAGCCAGCACACTGGATTAACACCCAGACTCTTAAGCGCCTGCAGATTTATAACAAAGACCCCTCCCACTGCAGAACAGCACCCCCTAGAGCTGCAATGGGGCACAAAGGACGGCACCGAATCAGCTACACCAGGGCCTGCCGCTGTCCTTCGCTCTCCAAGCTGAGGACTGACCTCTGAGCGATGCAAAGACAAACGGGGGTGAACAGAGAACCTGGAGGGCCTAGCAGGTGCCTACAGAGAGATGTGGCATGTTTTCTCCAGCATGGCACTGTCCTGGTCCGGGACACAGAGTTCCCAGGCGCAGACACAAACGTTCAACAGTCACCAGTGGCTCCCACCTGCTGCACCTCCAGGATCACATTCCTGGCCTGCCGTTATCCGCAGCGCGTATGGAAATGCCCAGATCTGGCCGAGCCCACCCCAGTGGCAGTGGGATGCCGGAGCGTCCCCTTTCATCAGCAGCCAGGGAAGGGATGGGGAGCTGGTTACAGAAGAGGGGAAAAGCTGCCATGAAGTACCACCACAGTAAGTAACGAGATGACAGCAGGGGCCTGTCACATGGCACTGCCCCGGGAGGGCTGAGAACTGCGGACGGTGCTGTCACTTCCATCACGTGCCCCCAACCCTGCTAGGGAGAGTGAACAGACACCCAGCAAAAGGGCACTCGTGCAGGAACAGGGTCCCAGGTCACCTGCAAGTGGACAGCAGGCGGCACAGAAATCCACACCAGGATTTCTCTGCCAGGTGGAGCACGCCCTCTGCACACTCATGGGGGAAGGAGAGTAGTTGAAGGTAGCTCATCCAGCCCATCGGAGAGATCCTGGAGAAGCACCCGGCACTTGGGCTACAGCACGCCTACGTTCTGCCCTGCGGCTGTGCTGAGTGAACGGCTGGGTTCGGGTACCTGAAGCAGACACTCAAAGCGCAGGGAGGGGCTGTTAAAGGAGCTGGGGAAGTAGGGGAGCATCTGTAACCTACAGGGCAGGTCCGACATGGGACGCCCTAGAGAACTGGATCCGTGATCACCACTACCCTGTTCTGCTTTCCCCATCATTTCTGTCTGGGCCGGGCCGAGAGGGGCAGTGACCTCCCAGCCCCACAGCTCCCCTCCCTGGGGCTGTCCTGAGCACCCATTGGAATGTTCCCTGAAGCAGGGCCTGGAGCACTGACTGCTGAGCAGGTCCAGCCTAAGCCAGAGGAGCTAGGGCCCTGCAAAGCCGGAGTGAAGCCCCTCCACTGGCCTTGGTGTTAATTAGTCAAATGGGAGCCAAATATCACTCCAAGCACTCGCCACTCAACCAGCCAGGATAAAGGATCCAAGAATAACCCTTGGGCTGAGCCAGCCCTGCACAGAGAGCCCCCGAGCCAGGCCTGCGCCCCCTGCTCCCAGCTGGGACCCCAGACACACGTGTCCAGTTCCAAGTGGGACTGCTGCCCATGGACATGTGGGAGGAACCTGCTGTGTGGGGCGAAGGGGGAGCTAGCAGCTGATGAACCCCAGCCTAGACCACGCTCAGACGAGGCTCGGAGAGGTTCAACTCCCAAGTGCACTCCATGGCACATCCGTGCCCCAGCCAAACGGAACGCAACACTCCTCTCTCGGGGCTGGCGGGGGAGACCAGAGGGTGACTGGACCACAGACAGATGCACAGATGGTGGCAGGACAGAGAGTCCTCATCAGGGACGCATGGCACAACCCCACTTACTCTCACCCGGGCCCTGGCAAGCCCACCATGCCGAGTGAAGCCTCTGACCTTCCAAGCAGCTGACCAGGCTAAGGGCTGGAGATGCCCAGGCAGACACGCGAAGTGCCTTACCCCTTTTCCAGGTTCTCGCGGTGTGAGCAGCCCCCAGAGCATTGCCACGACTACCCCGGGCACCTGAACGGCTGCACACGAGGAACGGGGACGTATTTCATTTGGTGAATGGAGATGGACTGATCAGAAGAGTTCAAAGGGAAGTGATAAGAAAAGCCAGGGGCTTGAGGCGCCTCCTGTAAGAAGTGGATGACAAAAATGATGGGAAGCCTAGAGGGGAAGGGGATGGGTGGAGCCACTGGAGAGAGAGGCAAGTGCAGGGAATCACCTGGCTGTTGAAAAGTGGGGGGCAGAGAGTGGAGCTGTGAACCACAAGAGGGGTTTGGTGGAAGGTGGCCAGGGATCTGATCGTGCAGTTCCACAGGAACCTGGCTGGACAATCACTCGTTGGCCTTCGGCGCCAGGTTCACCAGGAAGCTATTTCATCCTAACTGCAGTCAGTGTGATCAAACAGCCAATCAGGATCCAGTGATTACCAATGAATGCATCAGCCTCAGCCTGGCTGAAGTCGCAGGGAGTGGTAGGAAATGGAGGACGAACTAGCTGAGCCAGGGAGAGCAGCTCATTCCCCATGGAACAGGTGTGAAGGGATCCACGCTCACCCCCGTCTGCTAAAATTAGGCTTTTTGGCTCTGCCAAACGTGCCTTGGACTGAATCTTTGCTACTGAAGCAAAAGCAGAATATAGATAAGTTTGATGACCGTGCATGCGAGATTTTCAAGGCAGTCATCAAAACGTGTTCCTGAGACATTGGCCTTTGCTCCAAGCCTTCAAGTAGCCCTCCAGCACCACTGTGTTTCAGGAGATCTCTGTGCTTTTCACCCCCAAAATGGCAGAGATCAATTGGCAGCTGTGCGGTCAAAAGTGAAAACAGAGATTTGAACTTGATGACACAGTTGGGGCCTTTTATTCTAAAAGCAACCTTCAAAACAGCACACAAAGAGCGAGACAGAGAAACACCTCAAGCACTCGGTCCTGGATATCCTCCTCCAGGCAGCTCTGAACCTACTACTCAATGTTGTGAAAAACTGAAGGAAAAATTAAAAGCAAACTGAAAGAATCAACATTGCCATTAACGCACAAGGGCGGAAGCTGGGAAGTGATGCAGTGATGGCTACTGGCATCCCATGCAGAGAAAAAGACATTCCTACCTAATGCTGTTGGTTCTGCGACTGAAAACACGCTGACGATACCAGTCAGGAATGCAGAGAACCGTGTGGCCGTGAATTCTTTGCCATTTGCTCAGACAGTGAAAATAAAGCAAGAGACGAGCAAACCCTTCACGTGCAGACATCCGGAGGCTCAGCACTCTGCTTAAAACTCATTGAGAAAGCAACAGCTGCCAGCCGTCCTAAAGTGTGTTGAGAGAGGTCAAGAGGTGTCTGAAGTCACCATCAGCCTTATGGTTGGTTGACTGAAAAGGTGACGAGCAAGGGATGCCCCAGCTTCCCAAAGATGCTTGATGGACCTCTCAGGAAGACTCTCTCCACTTGCGTCCAGGCGTCTCCATCAGCAGGTCTCACTGAGCATGCGGGTGATGCTGATCCACACAGCTGAGAGAAAGCTAATGCTGTGCCAGTATTAGGTCTGACAGCGATCCTGGTCAGCTGATATGGGACTCGACTTGATTAATAAAGAATGAAAGGAGGGTGATATAATTAGTGCCAATCAACCTGGGTTTATGGAAAATAGATCCTGCCAAATTACCTTGATATTTCTCTTATGACATTAGAAGTTTGGTTGACAAAGGCAATAGTGTTGGTGTAATATATTTAGAGAAGGTGTTTGACTTGATATTATATGACATTCTGATTAAAAAACTAGACCGATATAAAATTAACATGGCCCACATTAAATGCATTAAAATCTGGCCAATTGTTAGATCTCAAAATGTAACTGGGAATCATCACTGAGTGAGAATGTGTGTAGCAGGGTTCCATACTAGTCAACATTTTTATCAATGACCTGGAAAAAAACCCATAAAATCATTACTGATGATATTTGCAGATGACACAAACATTGGGGGAGTGGGAAATAATGAAGAGGACAGGTCCCCAATGCAGAGCGATATGGATAGCTTGGTTAACTGGGCACAAGCAAACAATGCACATTTTAATATGGCTAAATGTAAACATACATCTAGGAACAAAGAATGCCAGCCAGATCTGACAGAGATTTGGGGGTGGGGGTGGATAATCAGCTGAATGTGAGCCCCAGTGCGACGCTCTGGCCAAAAGAGCAAATGCCACCCTGGATGCATCAGCAGGATACAGAGGTAGAGCTGTTATTTTCCCTCTGTATCTGGCACTGGTGTGACTGCTGCTGGAATCCTGTGTCCACCTGAAGAAGGATGTTGATAAATTGAAGAGAGTTCAGAGAAGAGCCACGAGAATGATTAAAGGATTGGAAAACCTGCCCTAGAGTGATAGACTCAAGGAGCTCCATCTGTTTAGCTTAACAAAGACATCGGGTGACTTGATCACAGTTTTAGGTACCCACTTGGGGAATAAAGATTTAATCAAGGGCTCTTCAGTCTAGCAGGGAAAGGTCTAACACGAGCCAACAGCTGGAAGTTGAAGCTAGACAAATTCGCACTGGAAAGAAGGTGTCAATTTTTAGTGGTGAGAGTAATTAACCACTGGAACAATTTACCAGGGGGCGTGGGGGATTCTCCATCACTGACAATTTTAAAATCAAGCTTGGATGTTTCTCTGAAGGATCTGCTCTAGGAATAATCGTGGGGCAGTCCCTGGCCTGTGCTCTACAGGAGGTCAGACTAGTGATCACAATGGTCCATTCTGGCCTTGGAATCTCTGAATCTGTAAAAACCAAGGACCCAACAGAGAGGCACGAGAGGCACAAAAGGAACTGGGGGAGGTTTCAGAGGGACAAGGCAGATCACGAGCTGCTACAGCCACCATGGAAAACTGACTCCATCTAACTACCAGTAAAGACCAGGAGTCACACAAGGGGAGAAGCCGAGACGTGACTGAGAAAAGCTGTGGAATCTTTCCCTTCCTTAACCCACACGACTGAGCCCAGACACAAACGGCACTGGGGAATCTAGAACAAGAAGAGGCTGAAACTCTGCTCGGTTCCTTCCCTGTCCCCAACATTTACAGTGCAAGATCCAGGTTTGCACCCACACCCATCCACACAGGAGAGCACGTCCCAGCCCACTGTGTCAGAGTGGCAGCAAAGAATGGAAGTAGAGTCATGGGAAGCAGCACCGAAAGTCCAGCCAGAATTGTTTAAGGTTTTAGCCCTGACCCTTCCTCTCCAGCCAGATTAGAGTCAATGGAGCAGCTTTTAGCACATCCAGGCCGGCTCAGTCTCAGCTTCCTAACCGGTGGGATGTTGGCACAGGCATTAAGGGGGGAAAATTGGCAGCACCTTAGGGCAGGTACAAGAGAATGGGAGGAGGACTAACCACTAGCAGCTGGGGACTTGCAGTGTCTTGACCTTCCCATGGTGGATGACACGTGTCTTTGAGGAATAAGCCTGCTTAGAACGTGGCTCACAGCCTGGGTGTCGGGTTTCAGCCCCGAGACACTTCTAGGGGGTGGGGCGGTTCTGGGTTCTCCCTCACCCAATTAAACAGCAATGTTCTCTCAGGATGGGGAAAGTCATAGCAAACCTGATGGGAGATTGAAGGGGAGGGGAAAGGGGGAATGGAGCTGTGCATGGGGGTGGGGTGATCAGGAGGGGAAGGGAAGATGAGGCAGTGAACTGGGGGTGGGAAATCAGGAGAGGGAGAGGTGCTGACTTTTCCCCCTACAACGAAATCGCAATGGAAAATCTGCTCAGAGTTCAGGTGACCAAAGCCAGGTTTTGACAGCACTCCAGGGAACTGCAATCAGACAAAACTACCAAGCCTGAGCTGGGTCCCCTGGGGCACCACAGCGAGGCACAGGCTGGGCTATTGAGATCTTGGCGTTCTGTGACCAAGACATTTAAACAAGCCACAAAAACAGAGTCCCCCTGCGAACCTCACCAGCTGCTTCCCCTCATCTCTGCTCTCCTGGGGACCGGCCAGCCCTAACACTCCCATCCCTACTCGTGTCCCATTCGCGAGGAGCCCCCAGTGCTGCCAAGCAAAGCCACGCCCTGGATGATTCCCAGAGGAAGGAAAGACCCAGCAAAGTCCTGCCTCATTCAGCACAAAGTCAGCAACCCTAGGGCACAGACCCCCACCCCTGCCCCACTGCATGGGGCCTTTCCACAGGCACAAAGGGGGAAATCACACATTGGCTCCAAACAAGTGTTGTTTTTATTTATGTAAACAACGCGCCCCCCCCCCCCAAGAAAAAGATCAGGAGCGTGCGGAGATCTTTCAGCAGGGGGTGTGAAGTTAGAACATAAGAACGGCCGTACCAGGTCAGACCAAAGGTCCATCTAGCCCAGTATCTGTCTACCGACAGTGGCCAATGCCAGGTGCCCCAGAGGGAGTGAACCCAACAGGCAATGATCAAGCGATCTCTCTCCTGCCATCCATCTCCACCCTCTGACAAACAGAGGCATAGGGACACCAATTCCTTAACCATCCTAGGACTAATAGCATTATAGGACTTAGATCCTCATGAATTTAATCCAGTATCTCTTTAAACCTGTTTATAGTCCAGCCCTTCACATCTCACTCAGAGTCAAGGCAGTTTCGATCAACACCCGCCTCACACAACCTCAGGTATCGAGCAATGAAATGAAGCCTTTCACACGTTACATCTGTATCTTGGGCTACAATTACACCACTGCCCCATAGCCTATTCTCTCAAGGCTATCATATATTCTAGGTGTAAATACACCTAAGATGCTCTTGCGCTTATTTTATAAACCAGGGGTATATATTATTAACGTAAATAATAATTTTACATTTCCACTTCTAAAGGCTACACTTCTATCTGCCAACTAGTCCTAAGTCACATAACTCCAGGTCGCGAATTTTTAGGAATACCTGCGTATTCAAGAAAGGCTACTTAGTCAGAAGCTGAGAAAAAAATCCGGCTGTTGGGCCCAGAACGGGTAGTGCAGAGATCCTCCACAAGCTCACTGTCCCTTATCCTTCCTCCTAATACATGTCCCATCGCCCACCTCCGGCAAAATTCTCACCACAGATGCCTGTGAGAAAGAGATAATCTCCTCACCCCGCTCTCAGAATTCCACATCCTCATCCCGCGCTGATGAGGACCCTAGTGGTCCACTTGGCCCCTCCAGAACATCCCATCGCCAATGCTCACGTGCTATTAAGTGTCGGACACATCCTGTTCGTGCCCGCTTCCCGGACCACTCGGCTAACGTCGCTCATCATTCAACTTTGCGCTTTATTTGAGTGTGTAGGAGTGAGCACGCGACATCGTCTCTATTCAGAGACAGTATCCGAGAATCGATAGCGGTGTAATCTCCACGTGGCGACTGCCTGAGATCTATAGTTCAACATGGGATATACAGATGCTCCAATATTCTCCTGCACTCTTATTCCTCAGTGCTCCTTGGATGACTATAAATCTTGACTCTCAACAATCCCTGTTGCCCTTTGCCTGAGCGCGAGCGCCATCTGTCACTTCTGGTCCATTCTGATTCCGATACTTCAGACCATATCCCATGAGATGATCGCCCTAAGATGCGCCCCTGAGACCACACCAGATATGTAAGCAAAATTAAAGCCCAACATATTCATCTGAGTATGTATAGTGAATTTTACCCTGATGTGCATCAGCTTCTACATACACATTAAAATTTCATTTGCGCACAATTTGTCTGCCTCAATCATCTTAGCCTATTTGAGTGAGTATCTTCTAAGTTAAACAGGTTCTTCACACACAGTCTGCTTTGCGTCCTACTATTACGAGTAGTCACCATAGCTGGACATGCGGCAAAACGCTCCTGGTAATACCTCGAGAATTCCATGCACATCGAGCATTTATCCTGGGTACCTCGTCGGTAGGACAGGATCAATCTTATGCGAATAAGCTTGGAGATACACGCAATTTCGGTTCACTTGGAATGACAGCAAGACCTTTGGTGGGATATCACCAATAAGTTAACACAGATATTTACAGTCATCCCATTTTGAGAGAATTTTGACACTCCTAATTAGACCTGTCCAACCGGTCTTTATGTATGTAACGCTTGCATCCTCTTACGCGAGTCTCCCATGCCGATCAGAAACACAGGACTCGTACGACGCGAGATCTAATATGAAGCGGAACACTAGAACCAGGCATAAAATGTTACGTAGTAAGCCCTTAAAGAGGGAGGAGAGCTGGCAGGGAGGACTTGTCAAAGCTCAGAAATCTAAGTAACACATATGTCCACTGGATCCCCCTTGTCCACATGTTTGTTTGCCCCATTCAAAGAACTCTAAATAGATTAGTAAGACACGATCCCTTTACAGAAACCATGATTGACTATTGCTCAACAGTTTATGTTTTTCTATGTAATCTGACAATTTTATTCTTAACTATTGTTTCGACTAATTTGCCGGTACGGACGTTAGACTTACCGGTCTGTAATTGCCAGGATCACCTCTAGAGCCCTTTTTAAATATTGGCGTTACATTAGCTAACTTCCAGTCATTGGGTACTGAAGCCAATATAAAGAGACAGGTTACAAATCTTAGTTAAGTATTCCGCACTTCACATTGGAGTTCTTTCAGAACTCTTGGGTGAATGTCATCTGGTCCTGGTGATTGTTAATGTTGAGTTTATCAATTAATTCCAAACCTCCTCTAGTGACACCCATCATCTGTGACAGTTCCCAGATTGTCACCTACAAAAGCCGACTCAGGTTTGGGAATCTCCCTAACATCCTCAGCTGTGAAGACTGAAGCAAAGAAATCCATTTAGTTCTCCGCAATGACTTTATCATCTTTAAGCACTCCTTTTGTATCTTGATCATCAAGGGGCCCCACTGGTTGTTAGCAGGCTTCCTGCTTCTGATGTACTTAAAAAACATTTTGTTATTACCTTTGGAGTTTTTGGCTAGCCGTTCTTCAAACTCTCTTTGGCTTTTCTTACATTCTTGCACTTAATTTGCAGTGTTTATGCTCCTTTCTATTTGCCTCACTAGGATTTGACTTCCACTTTTCAAAGGAAGTCTTTATCTCTCACTTTTCTTACATGGTTGTTAAGCCATGGTGCCTCTTTTTTATCTTTTACTGTGCTTCTATTAATTTGGGGTATACATTGAAGTTGGACCTCTATTATGGTGGCTTTAAAAAGTGCCCATGCAACTTGCAGGGATTCACTTTAGTCACTGTACCTTTTAACTTCCGTTTAACAACCTTTCATTTTTGCATAGTTCCTCCTTTTGAAATTAAATGCCACGAGTGTTGGGCTGTTGAGAGATGTTCTTCCCCACAAGGGATGTTGAATGCTATTGTATATATGGTCCACTAAATTTCCCAAGCGATCCTGCTATAGTTACCTCTTGGACCAGCTCCTGCGCTCTACTCAGGATTAAATCTAGAGTTGCCTCTCCCCTTGTGGGTTCCCGTACCAGCTGCTCCATGAACCAGTCATTTAAAGTATCGAGAAATTTTATCTCTGCATTTTGTCCTGAAGTTGTTCCCAGTCAATATGCGGATAATTGAAATCCCCCACTAGTATTGGGTTCTTAATTTTGATAGCCTCTCTAATATCTCTTAGCATTTCATCATCACTATCACTGTCCTGGTCAGGTGGTCGATAATAATGTTATATTTTTATTAGAGTATGAAATTTCTATCTATAGAGATTCCGTGGAACATGTGAATTCACTTAACACTTTTACTTCATTTGAATCTACATTTTCTCTCACATATAGTGCCACTCCCCCCCTGCACGACCTGTTCTGTCCTTCCGATATATTTTGTACCCCACAATGATTGTGTCCCATTGATTTCTCTCATTCCACCAGGTTTCTGTGATGCTTATTATATCAAGTTGTCCTAGCCAGCCCTCGTCTCCACACGGCTGGACAGAACGGTTCAGCCCTCAGCCCAGAAAGGCTGCTCAGGCCAGGACGGGGACAAAGGAAGCCAGGCGTGTGAGGTCGGAGCCCGGAGGGCACACAGCAGCTGAGCAGGGAAAAGGGCTCAGGAGCTGGTCCGGGGTCCAGCTGCCTCAGGGCAGGCAGGGCCCAAATGAGGCACAGGCCGGGACACACCTCAGCAGAAGCAGCATATTTGTCGGAAATCCCAAGCCGCTGCCATGCCCTAGGTGAGGGCCTCACACTGGTTAACCCTCACGCCAAGACAGCCATCTTGTCCTGGCCCCATGACTGGACGTCAGCACATCCTCTGCTCCTGCCTCTCTCCTCTGCCTGCAAACTGACCCCAAACCTGGTCGGCACTGGGTCTGCCCCATAGGCACGTCTCTGCAGGGCGGGACAGCTCCTCCTGAGCAAGCCATCAGGCTGCCCAGGGGTGCTGTCCTGGACATGCAAAACAAACCAGACTGCACACTAGACTCTCCACCTGCCCTGGGGTAACTCAATCCTAGCTCCACCCTGGCCCACAAAGGAGAATCCACAGAGCAAAACAGCTCAAGCCTTTCACACTTCCAGATAACACTGGTGGGCAAGCAGCCATCTTCCCTCAATGCTCTCACCCAGGCCAGCCAGCTGGCCCCAGGCCGCTCAGGGAAAGCTTGGGAGTTTGCACCCGCCTTGTGTTTAAAGGAGTCTCAGGAAATCACAGCTTGCATGGGAAGGGCATGAAGCCAAAGGCACTGGAGAATGGCCACATGCCCTAGGGAAAGCAACCAGGAAACCACAGGTCATCAGAACTCTCGTTTGGGCCAAGCTACAGCACTGTGCCTGGACAACACAGCGACGGGAGTGTGGGGGAGCAGACGGCTGGGAGGGGGGTTCAAAGAGATGATTCCAAGCCAGAAGGGAACATTGTGATCACCTCGTCTGACATCATGTATAGCACAGGCCAGAGACCTGCCCCCAAAATCACCCCTAGAGAAACAGCTCATATTGATGGAAAAATTGTCGCTGATGGAGAATCCACCACGGCCCTTGGTAAATTGTTCCAATAGTTAATTACTCTCACCATTAAAAATTACATCTTCATTCCAGGCTGAATTTGTCTAGCTTCAACTTCCAGCCATTGGGTCGTGTTAGACCTTTCCCTGCTGGTCTGAAGAGCCCGTTATTAACTACTGACTCCCTGCGTAGGTACTTACAAACTGGGATCAAGTCACTTCTCTTTGCTAAGCTAGATAGATGGAGCTCTTTGTCTATCACGACAAGGCAGGTTTCTGACCCTTTAATCATTCTCATGGCTCTTCTCTGACTCCTCTCCAATTTATCAACATCCTTCTTCAGTTATTTGGCACCAGAACAGGACACACAATTCCAGCAGCAGTTGCACCAGTGCCAAACACAGAGGTAAAATCTCCCCTCCGCTCCCCCTCAGCCATCCCATTTTTCCATCCCAGGGTGGCATTAGTCCTTTCGGCCACAGGGTCACACTTGGAGCACATGTTCAGCTGATCATCCACCACAATCCCCAAATGTTTTTCAAAGTCACTACTTCCCAGGATAGACTTCCCCATTCTGAAAATATGGCTACATTCTTTGTTCCTAAATGTATAAATTAAACATTTAGCCATATTAAAACACATGTCGTTTGCTTGGATCAAGCTTATCAAGCAATCCACACCTCTCTGTATCAGCAGCCAGTCCTCTTTATTATTTATCCCATCCTCAATTTGTGTATCATCTGCAAATTTTATCAGTGCTGATTTTATGTTTTCTTCCAGATCATTATTAAACATTTAAAATAGCATAGGGCTAAAAACTGGTCTCTTTAGGATCCTCCTAGAAACACACCCACTTGATGATGATTCTCCATTTACAATTACATTTTGAGACCTTTCAGTCAGCCAGATTTTAATATATTTAATGTGGGCCATGTTAATTTTATGTTGTTCTAGTTTTTTAATCAAAAATCCCTTTGCTTCCCTTATCAATTTTCTACAATTCCTAGCTTCTGACATTCATTATTATCAACTCCCTTTTTCTTGCACTTGTTATATATAATTTTTTTCCATAGCTGTCTTCACTTCTCCTCTAAATCAAGTCAGTTTAACAAATATGGCCTTATTCCTCAATTGTGGCTTTTGGGGCATCTAGTAAGTATTCTTAAACCATTCCCAATGATCATTCACATTTTTTGCTGATTAAATTCTTCCTCTCAGCTGATTTGGCTCATAAATTGTTTTCAGCCCTGTAATTTGAGACTTTTAAAGCACCAAGCATATATCACTCATCTGGACTTCATTCTATTTGTGCATTATAAATATGATCAAGTCATGATCACATGTACCTAAGCTACCATTAATTTTTAGTTCTGTGATCAGTTTCTCTTTATCTGTCAAGAAGTAATCTGCTATAGAATTCCCCTGTGCTGGATGCAACACATTTTGAGTTAGTAAATTGTCATCCATCATATTTAGAAATTCCAGGGATATTTTAGTACTGGCAGCATGAGACCTCCAGCGTGCATCACGCAGATTGAAGTGGTCCATGATCATGCAGTATCTTTTCCTACACATTGTAGATGGGTGCGTAAGGAGCTGGTCATCCTGCTCCCTAGCGTGATATGGGCATCTGCAGCAGACACCAAATACCCCATCTCATGCATTATCTGTTCAGACATTGATCCGTAAGCATTCGAGATCATTTTCTTCTGAGTTATCAGTGACTCGGAAACAGGTGATGCCATTTTGGACACAGAATGCCACTTCCCTTCCCTTTTGCACACCTAATCCTTCCACTGATTTTAATATTCCAATCACAGGACTCGTTCCCCCAGGTTACAGCAGTACCATCTAGATCAAAGTTATGCTAATAAATGAGCAATTCCAATTCCTCTGTTTTGTTATCCCGGCTCCCAGCATCGGTAGGAAGGGAGAACTCAACACACAAAGAAACCTGAATACAGCCACACCAATAGGAGGCAGAAGCAGGCAATTGTCGAGTCAGGAATTTATTTGTGTTCATGAGCTGGGCGGCCAAGAGCTCAGGGACCCCCTCAAACACACCAGTCACGTTCCAGCTCACCTGACCATTGCTAATTGAATTATGACAGGCTGTTCGCCTCAGTCTGCAGCTCTGAGGTGTCCCCCGTGTCAGAAGCCTCACTGGTAAGTTCCCTGGTCCAGCAGAGAGGGCAGAGTGCCAGAGTAGAAGCTGCCCAAGACTCTCCCTGCCACTTAATCCCGCCCTCCTCCCTAGCTCTGGCCAGGAACGGCCTCCTGATAAACGTGGTATTTTTATTTGTATTTTTAATATGCTTACCAGGAATAAGACCTGAATGTCCAACAAATAATCCACCCGTCCTAAGATCTACTTATCGTCATGCAAAGCAATCTGCCCACAGACCAGACCTGCGGCCTCGCAGGCCTCTTGCATTACACAGCCCCTTCAGTAGGGCAAAGCCAAGCCTGGCGTCCCTCTCAATGCAGGGAGAGCGCCTGTCAGGAGCTTACAACATTCCCACTGGGGAACAATAACGTCCATCTCCTTCCTGGGCCAAACTTTACAAAGAGAACCTCCAACAACTGAACTCTGGCCTTTTAGTGGCCGCTTCCTACAAGCCTCCCCTGGGAATAGGAGATGGGCCATTGGGGTTAAAGGGACCTGTGAAGGAGGTTTGGGCCCTTCCCCTCTCTGGATAAAGGAGGCCCTGAACTAAACAAGAAATAATGAACAGAGGCCAGGTGCACACAGCGGGGAACCATTGCATCTTTTTTCCATTAGAACCCCCCTGTTTTCCCAGGAGAAGTGGAAGGCAGATGTCAGAAATACCAAGGATAGAAACCCTGGTTCATTGAGAGAGGAAGGGATTTTTCATTCAGTCTGTTTTGAGCTTCCTGTTCTGGTTAACGTCCATTTAACCCCAATCCCCAGCCCAACATTTGGGAGAAAAGCTCTTTGGTTAAAGCCACCTCACACCTCCCCTTCAGTTAAGGGCTGAGAAAGTTCCTTGTCCAGCCCTCCAAGGAAAGTCAGGTTGCCTCTAAGTGAGGTTCCAGGGTATTAGAGACCAGGTGGGGGCGGTAATATCTCTTATTGGACCAACCTCTGTTAGTGCAGTTGGAAAGTTGGTCTCTCTCCCCCACTGAAGTTGGTCCCATACAAGACAGTACCTTGCCCACCTTGTCTGCAAGGCAGGAAAAATAACCCCTCAAGTATCCGCCTTTATTTCTCCACCAGAAGGAAGCAGAAAGGGACAAGCCCAGGTTTCCACCTCCAGGGCCGCCACAAAAAGGTGCACTGTCAGGCTAGCCTGGAAGCTCCTAGCGGGGCAGAGACTGTCCCTTTCCCACGCTCGGTACAGCGCCTGGCACAATGGGGCGCTGATCCCTTGGACCTCTGGCCTCTGCTGGCTTCAGAAGTGTCAAGTGCTCCAAAGCCCGAGGGGAAAAGTGTTGTTACAAGGCACGTTTCTACCCAGGCACTTCAGTGATGGGCTAGAGCAGAGGTTCTCAACTGGGGATATGCAGCACCCTGGGGGTATGCAGCGCCCTGGGCGTACGCAGAGCACGCAGCGCCCTGGGGGTACGCAGCGCCCTGGGGGTACGCAGCGCATGCAGTGCCCTGGGGGTACACAGAGCATGCAGTGCCCTGGGGGTACACAGTGCCCTGGGGGTACGCAAGGTACGCAGAGCCCTGGGGGTATGCAGAGCACGCAGCACCCTGGGGGTACACAGTGCCCTGGGGGTACGCAGAGCACGCAGCGTCCTGGGGATACGCAGGGGGCTTCCAGGGGCACAGCAACTCAGCTAGAGATTTGCCTCGTTTTCCAAGAGGCTCCATAACAAGCACTAGCGAAGTCAGGCTACACGAACATTTCACCCAGAGGATGCCTGTTGACACTGCTCTGTGTGCCGCGCACCGCAGTGTAAGTACAACGGTTCGGTTCCAGCTGGTGCATTTTATAACGACCTGGTAACAACGGGAGTCAGCGATTTTCCAGCGAGCGCTGTGACACTTCTGTGCTTTTAGGTCTGAAGCTGTGAGCGAGGAGTTTGCAGTGAGGTGGAACTTGGGGGTTGCCGGACAAATCCAGCTCCTGAAGGGGGACAGTTAGCTAGGAAGGGCTGGAGCCTGAGATCCGGCTGGGAGAACCCCCCCCAGGGCCCCCGGGGTGCTGGGACCGCAGCGGGGACGGGATCAGACCAGGGGTCACCCCCAGCGCCAGGGCGGGGCCCCGGGGGAGCAGAGTGACCGGGAAGCCCCCAGACCCTGGTTTCTCGGGTGCCAGTCCGGAGCCGGACACGAGCCAGGCGCAAAGCCGCGAGTTGGTTACTGGGAAGCGAGGAAATTCCCAGGCTCGCAGCCCCCCAGCCCGGCCTGGCGCTTCCCGGCCCGGAGCCCCCACCGACCTCCGTGTGCACCGGGCAGCGGTTCCCCAAGGGGTCCCCCCAGTACGCGCAGACCAGCCCCGCCGCAGCTGGCGGCTCCTCTCGGGCCGGGGGCTCCCTGCTGCGCCCCGACTCCCAGCCTGAGCGGACCCCACCGCGATCAGCCCGAGCCCCACGTCCGGGAGCCCCCACGCCGCCAGCGCAGCCCCGGGAGCCGCTGCCCAGGACTCACCCACGTGCAGCAGCAGCAGCGTCCCCAGCCAAGCAGGCAGCTTCCAGCAGCCGCAGCCCATGGTGCCCCGGTCCCCGTGCGCCCGGCTCCGAGCGGCTGCCGGCCTCCACTGAGCGCCCCCGGCGGAGCGGGCGGGTCCCCTCCCCGGGCAAGGCGGAGCGCCCCGCCCCCGGCCCCGCCCAGGGGAACCAGGTTAGAAGCGATCACAGCACCCGCACCCTGCGAATCAGCCCCCCCTGGGGCACCCCAGCCGGTGTCCGTCCTTCCAGCCCCTCCCCTGGGACAGGAGCTCCGCGGTTCGGCCGCGCTTCATCCCAAAGTCCTGCCCTTGGCTGGAGAATCCCGCCTGGACCAACGCGCCCGGGTTTCTGGGGCAGCAGGGGGTGAAAATGCACCCGGAGGGGATTTCCGCCCCCCACCCCCGCTCCCCCGGCCGGGGGCTCCGCTTCAGCCTGGGCCCTGGCCTCTGAGCCTCTTCGCTTTCCCTTCAAACCCAGGCCAGCTATGCACATAACTGGCCGCTCATTTCCCAGCCACAGCTCCAGCTCCAGCTCCAGCTCCGGGAGTTGTGTCTGTTAAGCAGGGTTCAGGGCAGGGTAGCAGAGTTTACAGAATTGGTCCAGAGCCATTCACACACGGACCCCATCAAGCAGGGTAATTTGTCTAATTACCCCCCCCACACACACACACACACTGTTGTTAGTCCCCAGAGGGCTGTGGTCACCCCCTCCCTCCCCCATGGAATTACATACAATCCCTGCTCCACACTGATCCATAACCGTAGTGCAGGGAGCACTCCCACAGCTCCTGTCCGAAATAGCCATTTCTGTCACAGGGATGATACGGCTTTTGCCTCTATTAAAACTTGACATTCAAGACACTTGGTTAAACTTTAGGAGTCTTGACTCTGATGAGACCTGAAGTTTCTCCAGCATTTTGCATGCCGTCTCTCCGCACTCCACAGAGGCTGGAGTCAAAGCCTCGCAGCAGGGGAATGTGGCAAGTGGTGATGGTAGCCAGGGCAGTGGATTACTCTGTCGCTTTAACGTCAATCTACGGAGAAATGAAGCACAGCACCTCCTGCCTCCAGGCTCTGCTGCAGCATTCGGGCATGGGCTGAGCAGGGTAAGCCAGGGCCAGGCCTGTGCAATTCATTGCAGAATCGTGCCCCTCAATCTAAGCTTTCATTATGAAAACAGGAAGTGTCTGTGTGTGGAAGTCGTGCTGGGAAGGAAATCAATGCAGCATTTGCTGACTGCCTGAAAAGAGGAGGTGTAAAATGTTTGTATTCCTTTTAAATACAGGTTAACTCTGAAAATTAAGGATGACAGTGTGAATGTCAACTTTTTCACTCATGTAGTGAGCTTTTGCCAGCTGGTTACTGGCACTGTTACCCACACAATTTAGGGCTCTTTCCTCTCCCTCAGGGTACAATGTCTCTCTATAAGTTAACGGGACCTTGTCTCAATAAAGGAGCCTTTATCACACAGTAAATATTCTTAAACATGTATTTATTAGCCATTGAGAATACACATGCCAAGTATCTAATGCTCACCTGGCCCAGTAAAGCAGACTGATGTCTCCCAATGGGCATTCAGGATCTGATCTCCTCCCAGCCTCTGGCTTCCACACAGTCTAGTGATGTAGGAGTTAAAAATCCTACCAGCTTTGGTCTTGAGTTGTATCCAGGCGTAAAGGTCCAATGACCTTGTTTCCTGACCCTCATTACATCCTTAAAATGAGGATTTTGCTTATCTATGTCATAACCAATTATTTTACTCAAAAGCACAGCGATGCTAAACATGAACCAATTATTGTCACTACACACAGATTCACGTGCCTAAGACCACCTACTCATTCGCTTTTGTTGATTTCAAAACGAGAAAAACTTTTCAAGGTTTGCTTATCTTTACGCTTCATTAGTGGGATACTCTGGCAACAGCAAGACCTTGTGCTTTTTATCATCAAGAAGAAGCTGGACACTCAAGGCTCCCTTTCTCGTGGCTTGGTGAATATCTATCTATCCCTGTTAGTAGTGCTGCAGCTGCTATATTGCTATCTGTCTGCCTACATCAAGGCCGAAGGCACCTGACTCTAGTTTTTGTTTTCCATTTATGACGGCTAAATGTAGAAGATAGCTGCAGGTTATGCTAAGGTGGCTGTGGGTCATGTCAAGTCCAGGCCTCTCCTTACAACTCAGGGAATTAAGAGTTCAAACCCACCCTTCTTTCCCCTTCCCTATTAGACGAAGGGAATTTGCAAATGAAGCACAAGTTAAGAGGAACTCTGCAAAGAAGTTAATTCATCTCTGTCCTGGGAGGGACCTCCAGTAGCAGTAACGCCAACAGAGCTCTTGGAGATGAGCTCAGTCCAACAGCTAACAATGCCCACGCTCTGTGGGGCTGCATGGGACGAGGTTTTAACAGGAGAGAGCCCGGCCTCCCCTCTCTGTAGCCTGGAAGAGGAGACCCCACAGCAATGTTCGCCCTCCAGAAAGAAAAAGACTGACCTGTAAGAGACTCGAACAAAGGAGGACACAGCTGATAAAAGGATTAGAGGGTATTGGCTAGGAAGAGATTAAGGGGACAAACTGTGCAAACCACACAGGGGAGGGGGGAAGACCAGACCAGTTGGACTGGGGGTTATTGTAGGGACCTGGGCAGTAGTAACAGACTAACTCCAAGCAACCTGGCTGGAAGGGGGCACTGGAGTCCCATCACCACAGCTGTTCAAGGCTGCTCTGGGTTTTGATCCTGCTGGCCCTCTCCAGGTGACCTGGCCAGCCCATTCTGGCTCTGGGGATTGGAGGCACCAGGCCACAGCTCTTTGTGCGTTGTGTACAGCCAGCTGGGAGCCCAAGTTTCCTGCACAGTATTTTAATCCTTAAAGCCTTTTTGATTTATCGAGCTGCAAGAACCCCCCGAGCAGCAGCCCCATCGAGGCTGCCCTGGAGCAGTGGGAATACTATTGCCAGGCCTGCCCCAGCTGATTGCCGTTGGGTAAGATCTGACCCCGCATTCCCCACAGCCAGCAGGAGTCTCCACATGGCAGAGATTTTACAGCGAGGGCGGATGGGGCAGCTGCCACTGCGCCTGCCTGCAGTGGGACTGGCTCCATGTCTCCAGGCACAGCTTCAGAGTTCACATTGTGCACCAACTTCTCTTGCAACCAGTTCCTACAAAAGCGTTGCAGGTTTCTGCCATGCAGCAATGCTCCCGTCAGCTTGACCAGGAAGAGCGGCTGCAAAGCGGCTGCGTTTAGCTGCCACACGCTAGCCAAGCTGGGCTGGATTCTCCGCATAGAGCTGCAGCGTACCATTGTCAGATCACTGTGTTCTGGCCAGCTAGAGGGAGCCAGGAGGCGTCCCATGCCTGCAGCTGGCTATGAGGTGCGTTCGGGCGGAGGCAGGGTGCAGGACAAAGATGTTCACCCTCAGGTGGCTCATGAAATTACTACTCAAGCCTGGTCTACACTAAACATTAGGTTGACCTAGCTATGTCACTCACAGGCGTGAACAATCCACACCCCAGAGCAGCTTAGTTAAACTGACCTAATCCCTAGTGTAGACGCCACTCTATTGATGGAAGAATTCTCATTGACCTAGCTACTGCCTCCTGGGGAGGTGGATTAACTACACTGACGGGAGAGGCCTCCTCTCCCGCCCACTGGCACAGGGAGCGTCTACACTGAAATGCTGCAGCTCTGTGCTTCAAGGCTAGACGAGCCCCAAGGCTGATGAACTGCTCTTCTGCAGTCGTAGGGGCCTGACGGAGACACAGCCCTGCCCTAGAGGGTGTTCCTGGACCCAGTCACTGCTCCTGAGCACAGGGCAGCACCAGAGCAGCCAAGCTGATAGCAGCTGCTATCAGGCACTTCACAGACCGCAATCAATGGGCCGCCTCCTTGGAGCAACGTCTTGTCCCCATCGCACTAGTGGCTTTGATCAGGCAGGTCAAAGCTAGTTGAACAGCAAGTTGGAGGCAGAGCCAGGAAGAGAACCCAGGAGTCCTGGCCCCCTTTCCCGCATTGCAGCCACTAGATCCCACTGGCTCCCTCCTTAGAGTCCCTCCACTCAACAGGGGAGCAGCTGCCCCGAGACGCTGTGCAAAGGGATGAGAACAGAGGCAGAGCCAGCAGCTCGGTTTTTCTCCAAAAGTTGTTTATTGAACGTTTCTTAATGTTATTCAAAAAAGAAAGATTCAAATTTTAGATAAAAAGAAAAAAACGGGTGTAAAATTCGAACTAAAGGAAAGGTCTGATCCATGGACGTGTGGAACGAACAGCCTGGAGGGGCTCACAGTATGATGCTCCCTGACCAACCTGCCCCAGAGCCCTGCGTGGCCCGCCCTTCAGAACCGATGTAGATGTGCACGCACTGCCCTCTGCTGGTGCCCGACTCGCCCTGCATGGGGGACAAGCCAGGCTTCTTGCTGCTAGGCCAGTACCCAGGGGCTAACAGAACACCTCCCCCCTCCCCGCCCCATATCTGGCTGGGAAGGATTCTGTGGGCTCCTGGACTTCAGCCTGGGGCCCCCTCCCAGGAGTGACGAATGCATGTCCAGCTCACAGCCCCGCCCCCGCTCCCCTCTCCTCCACGCCTGGGAGCCAACGCCCAGCTAAAGGGGAAGAAATGGAACGGCCGCGCTGCTGCGTGACCAGCTGGTGGTGACACAGGGACAGATGGGGGTGGGTGCTGAGGCCCAGCGCTCCCAGAAGAGGCTGTTTAAGAAAAGAAGCCAAGTGCGCGTGGAGTGATTATTTGGGCTATACACAGCTGGCGTTAGCCTTAGCGACACCACACATTTACCTGGCAAGAGCTCTTAACACAAGCCACACGGGGTTAGTAATTACTGGCTCTGCAGGCCGGGTGCCCCCGCAGGGCAGCCGGGCGCCCCCGCAGGGCAGCCGGGCTGCCAGGCACTGTTAGGTCATGCTGGGGGTGACCAAGCCCTGAAGCATGATCATGAGGCGACGGGCCGGCTTGCTCAGGGTGTTATGGGGCTCCGCCTGCAGGAACTGGAAGAGCTTCTGCCGCACCTGGTTCATGACCGACCCCATGTGGTCTCGGGTGATGGGGTCACTGTGGTCCAGGTGCATCACTGCCTCCTCCAGGTAACTGAGGGGAGAAAGGAAAGCCCAAGTTATGACTCCACGTGGTGCGCAGCCCCACCAGGGAACGTGCAGACCCCTCCTGTCTCGCCTGCCCCGGCTCAGGTGCTAGCTCCTGATCTGCCTCCTCGCAAGGCGTCCGAGGCTGCCCCCCACTTCAGCAGATGGGGCAGCTGGCAGACAGCTCCCAGCGCTCCATGTGCAGCATGGTCACTCCAACTCACAGGCGAGACTGCTGCCTGGGCTGCACATTGTGCCGGGGGCTAGAAAGCACAAGGGGTTTTGTCAGTGGTGGTTTTCACTGCATCAAGCAGAATGAGAGATTTATTTGGCACTGGGGCAACATGTGACCTACCCAGCTCTCAAGCCCTAGACAGAGAGCGAAGGGTGAAAGCAGATTAAACCGGAAATAGGCAGCAGGACTATCATCACATCTGAGCATATGGCAGGAAGTCACCTCGACCCAGACAGCACTTTAATGTGTCCTCCCATAGAGCCAACTTAGGACTGTTGTGAGAATCAAAGGCTAGATCTCCTTTTTCAAAGTCCCTCTATCGAGTCCTAGGGGAATTTCCCTTCCCAGGCTTCCAGATGTTTCTGTTGCCCTTCTCAAGCGCTTATATTTCAGGCCATGTACCCTGCTGCTCTGCAATCATGGACTCAGCTCCCCTCTGCTCCAGGATCTCTGCTGCCCTAGAGCCAGTTCCCACCCCTGAGAGTCACTGCTTCAGGCTAAGTGCAATGTTGACTCTGAAACCTAAAGATGTCAGTTTTACACAAAAGTGTTAACGATTCACTGTGGAGCACTTTAGTAAAAACACCCACAGTCCCAAACTGCTACCAACCAACCCTCCCTCCAACAACTTCCGCCAGGCACCATCGGCACATGGAAATTAAAGCTCACGGGGCAGCGTAAAGTTATATTAACTATCAAATCAGACCAGACGAACTGTGCTGGGTGTCCTGTTCATTAGTGGATTCAGTTCAGACACCTCCGCATTTTCATATCGCTGAACCTCCAGACTGTGACAGTGAAATGCCCCAGAATCCAGGAGCCCGGCCCTGGAGACTGCCAAGCTGGGGCTAAGCCCATGGGGTGACCAGGACTGAGCACAGGACTCGAGGGGAGGGCACATCACTGGCTTAGAGCCTCCCATCTTCAGACACACCTTCAGCCAACAGCCCAGCTCAGCACTTAGGACAGCGGTGATGGAAGCTAAAAAGCAAAGCCTATGGCTGAGTAGCCCTTAGTTTTCACTGTGTCCGTGCTCTGAGCACAGCCTCTCACTGAGCTGTCCACAACGATGCCCTGGTCTTCTCCTGAGCTGAGAAGCCAGTGACATGCCTGAGGAGATCGAGTTGTTCCTCGGAATGAGCACTGCCTAGTACGTGTCTACAACCGACACGCTGGTATTCCTGTTGCTAGGGGTGGAGCAGGGCGAAGCAGAACGACACTCACTTCAGTTTCAGTTCGGTGCGGGTGCCCAGATCCGAGGAGAGCTGCTGAATGAGAGACAGGAGGACGGGCTGGGAGAGCGGACACGGGTGCTGTCCAAACACCTGCTGAGGATCCACCGTCTCACAGACGTATAGGACCAGGTTCAGATCAGCTGCCGTGAGAGCCTATGAGAGACAGGTATTTAGAGATGTGTGGGGTCGAGGGGGACTGCGGAGCACCACAATGGAAGGACAAGGCCCTGCTGCATGTTCGGGCACAGCTGAACACCAGCCTTCCTGCCCAGAGGTCTCAGCACACTCAACACACCAGCTGAAAGGACCTTGCACCACCCATGGCACTCAGGAGCCCTAGGACTGGAGCAGCAGATTGAGACTGCAGGCCTCAGCACAGCTGCGTGGGGAGCTTCCTCCACCATCCATGCATTTAGCCCTTCGCTCCCAGGTACACCGCGAGCATGGCCTGCATTTGCTCAGAGCACGGGGCGGGGGAAACCAGACCCGTGGGGCCTGGCACAGGGTAGGATGGTGCTCAGATCCTATGTGGGACCAGGAGAGGAATCTGTACACTAGTTCTGCGCCCCCTGCTGGCTCAGTGGCAGAGTAACAGGGGTCAAGCACATCAACTGCTTTAATACACAGCACTACAAGGCTTCAGTTAACCCTTTGCCTGCCCCACCCCAGTGCTGTCAGAATGGGAACCACCGGCTCCACAATGCTGCAGTGGCCAGAGCTGCCGATCCCAGGGAGCCTTAGCAAAGCCTGGCTCCTGAGGAGCTACAGCAGAACAAGGGGGCATCTCCTCAGCTGGGCAGAGCCAGGGGACACATCTTGATGCCTCTGGGAGGATCAGGCCTACGTGTCAGCCTGCGTACCTGCTGGAAAGCCTGGTTGAGGCGGCCCTGCTGCAGCAGCTGCAGGACGTGAGTCTGCTGAGCCTGGAAGTCCAGGTGAGCAGAGGGGATGGGCGTGCCTGCTGCGGAGCGCATCGCCTGCACGATGCTCGAGGTGACGGCCGCTTGCTGCTCCTTCATGGCCAGGCTCACCTCTCCCTTGATGACCCTCTGCACCTGGGTCAGAATAGAGTCCTGCATGCTAGAAACAGAGGGAGGCATGAGAACAGGAGGCAGCTGCCAGGGATTTCGCTGCTCTCACACTGGTCAAGCAGGGCTCCAGCTATTAGCATAGGCGCTTTTCACGGTTTACATTCGCGTGAGCCCAAGGGTTAACATGAACTGCTTCGGTGCGCAGGCACAGACACTGAAGTACCTGGACCAAATCCGAACCCAGCCCCTGGAATTCGGCAGAGCCCCTGCACAGGTGCCCTGGGACTAGGAATCTGCAGAAGAGGCATTCGTTAGGGATCAGACGTTTGAACAGGCGGTGGAGATCCCTGCCCAAGCAGTCCCACCATACACAGCTGGGCTAGATGCAGGGGGGCCAAGTCTCCACTCAAGCCCTTGATAGGGGAGAGTTAGTGCCAATGCAGAGGGTGCTCTCTGAGATGTGGACACTTGTCTGCCAGGACTCGACCCCAGCTCAAAACGGGCATAAAGGGCCAAACCCTGGCCAGCAGCAGCCAGGTCAGACCAGTGGAGATTCCTGGAACCCAGGAGAATCCACTCTCGGGCAAGGTATATGCTGTGCTGGCTGGAAACACGCAGGGACACTGCCCTCCAGGCCTCTCGACAGCGAGAGTCGCAGGTGGGCGAGCCGATCCTCAAGTTTGTTTCACTTCTGGGGTCCCCCTAGATGCCAAGGAACGCGCTGCTGCAGAACGGGGCGGGGGGGAAGAGAGGAATCCCCCCAGGCTGGCTGAGGACATGGCGCATCAGGGATATGCTGCGAAGAGCAGCGTCAAATCAGAGTCCTTGTGGAAGGGAGTGGCTGTGCCCAGGGTGTGCCCCAGTGGCAGTGTGTGCATGCCAGGGACCAAGCCTCTGTTCAGAACGAAGAGGGAGCTGCATGTTACGAAGCGAGCCACAAGGCGGCTCTTTGGCACACCCCTCCCCCGCTGCCCCTGCCCATTCCTCCTGCCCATCCAATCCAGAGGAAGCCACCGACCAAGGCCCGACTTACTTGCCCACAATGACGTGCAGCTGATGCTGCACCTCGGTGTGCACGCTGGTGGTGATGGTGGAGGCCAGCTGATCTGTGCTGCTCTGGAAGGTGCTGATCAGCTGCCGGAGCTGGCCCAGCAAGGAGTCTCGGGCCTCCTGCTCTCGCGCCTTCTTGTTCTTCATGTGAGTCTCGAGCTGCTGGATATCTGCAATAGCCAGACAGTCCCTCAGAGGGCTGCCAATCCCCAGGCCACCCCCAGCAGAGCCCAGGCACTGGGGGGCTACCAAACCCTGCGTGTGATCTGTGAACACCAGCCTCCTCCCCTTCAGGAGCAAAGGGCCATGTGCCTGGCAGAACAGCGAACCCGACAGGTTCTGACCAGCTGGGCTTTGCTGGGTGTTCCAGCGGGGCAAGGCAGGGTGTAAACTACAGCCCAATAAGGCCACAGGACAGGCACCGGGGACATTTCCTAGGCTGGAGCGGGGAGGCCAGCAGAGATCAAGGGGCTATTTCGTGACTGATTTTGTGGTTCAGAGGATGGTCTGATCAAAGGCAATGGGGACGCAAGCTCTGCAAAGGAGCAGCAGCCTTTGGGAGCTCGCAAGGGAAGGGAGGGGCCCTGCCGGCCTGGGGAACGTGTCACTGGGCGAATGACTGGAGTCAAGCAGTGCCCGTGAGCTGGGGTCGGAGGAGCACGCTGCGGAGCAAGCTCCAGGGCTCGGCTCGCTGGGGGGTGCAGATATGCAGGGACGAGAGCCCCTTGTGCAACGCTGCACAGTCCCCGCTAGCCATCCTGGGGTGCCCAGGGGAGCTCACTTCCTCCTGCAGCATCCTGACAGACAGGGTCCAGCGTGGACACGGTCCTGCCCTGCAGCTGAGCAAGAGAAATGGCTGGTACAGTGGGGCTAATCTGCTGGCAGAACTAAAGACAAGGCCCAGCAGTCTGAGAACGGGACTCGGAGCCAGGTACAACCCAGATCTAATCTGAGCTCTTAATGTTCTCTCCAAGCTCCCCTCACCCCTTCCTCAGTTTTCCCATCTGTAGAAGCGGGGTTACACTTCCCTTCCTCATGGAGTGGCCGTGAGGAGCAGTAATGCTCCATAAAGCTCTCTGACGAGGATCTGCACTACACGAGGGCAGATCTCTGTTTCCAACAGGACTCACATTCCTGCGTCCCCTGCTTGAAGGTGTCGTTGATTTGCTGGAACATGGACTGGCAGCTCTTCTCAAATGCTGGCAACACGACGGTTTGGAACGCCTCCCTGTACGCCGACTGGATGGGCCCCTGCAGAGCATCCGCAGCTGCCCTCGCAATGGCATCTGTCAGGTTCTTGCAAAAACACACAAGACCCGAAGCTTAGCATTTTCCTGCTGCACACTTAGGATGGAGGCACTTCGCCTCCCCCTGCACATCTGCAAGCCCCTGGGCAAGCCAGAAGCAGTTAACCCCCCACCCCCCGTCATAGAATCATAGAATATCAGGGTTGGAAGGGCCCTCAGGAGGTATCTAGTCCAATCCCCTGCTCAAAGCAGAGCCAATCCCCAATTAAATCATATCAGCCAGGGCTTTGTCAAGCTTGACTGTAAAAACCTCTAAGGAAGGAGATTTCACCACCTCCCTAGGTAACCCATTCCAGTGCT